>NC_137900.1:64463715-64618715 GCF_963455335.1 Martes martes | reverse complement strand
CTCTCCTGGGAACATGGCAGTATGTTCCAGGCCGGTCAGCACAGGACGTGTCCGTCTGCCCAGCCTAGAACCCAGGAGCAGCTCGGTTGATGAACGGACCCGGAGTCAGGCTTCCTTCTCTCCCCTTCTCCTGAAGCGTGCAGCACAGCCAGCCTCTAGGCTGAAAGGTCCTGGTTAATGTAATAGGATCTGTGGTACCTGAGCTGGTCCTCTTCGGGGGGCCTAGCCCACTCCCGCCCCCCCCCCCGTTTGCCTGTTAATGACTCACAGCTGCCCCTTCCCCTGGACGAATCGCCCTCAGGCCAACACTTCTCCAGGAGGTTACACTTTCTCCTCCACTTACTCCCAACCAAGCCCTTCAGGGTTACGGCTAAGTGACCCCAGAGGGATGCAAAAGGGCAGGTCCCTCCCCTCAAAGGGACAACTCTGCAGGGTGCTTTAAGCTCCAGAGTCAGTCCTGCTTTGGCTCCCTCCCCAAGATTCGGGCCCAGGTCAGGCTTTACCTGAGACCACAACTTAGGGTGCCCACCCATCCCCGTGGGGTAGTCAGATTTAAGAACTAAAAATCCAGGATATCCGGTTAAATTAGCTTTTCAGATAAACAAAGCATATATTTTTAGTGTAAGTACATCCCAGGCCATATTTAGAACATACTTGTAGTAAAAAAAATTACTTGTTGTTTATCTGAAACTCCAATGTAACTGGTTGTGCTCTATTTTACGTGGGAGCCCTACCCTCACCACATCTGTGTTCATCCCCTTCCTTCTCTTGCTCCTGCTTCCCCACCTCCCTCCCTTGCCGGTTTTTCCTAAAGGGCACTCCCTCAACAAACCATAGGGACCTCATCTCAGGCTCTCCTTCTAGGGAACCTGACTTGACAGCCTCATTACCTCTTTCCACCGTCATCTTCATACTAGGGAAGGCCCTCCATTCTCCCTGGAGAACACCTCTATTTGGCCCGTCTCTTGGCATTAGATGGACAGGCTGTTCCAAGGAGGCTCTCTGGCTGGCCCCTGGGGAAGCCACGGACCTTAACTACATTCCTACAGGACTGGCTTCTTGGAAACCTCAGAGGAACACAGAGATATCCCAAATCTTTATGACCATGGCCTCTTTTAGGGAGACTGTTTTCACCCACCCACGAGAGAGCCACTGCTGCTGGTTCAAGATGTCACACTCGGGAACATGAAAGCTAGATCGAATGGCCTCTGGGGAACTTCCTGGCTAAGACCTGAGGAGATCTGGAGTTTTCATGAGCCTGACATCTGTGTTTAGTTTATGAAGTACTTAACTTCATGTCTGGCGCAGGGTGGTACTTACTGAGTAGTTGCTATTAGTATTTATCATAAGCAGTAGTTAATAAATAACTTCTGATTCCCCAGAGAACAAAGGATTAGGAAGAAGATGTCCTATGGAGCACCCAGCTAGAGAGAGTTTAGGTCAAAGCCACCCAAGGATGGAGAGAGTTGTCTCATAAGGTAGTGAGCTCCCCGTCATCAAACGGAAGATAGAGGGAAGAAAGATATTTATCTACACGCCAGGGGCAGCTAAGTTCTATCCATCACTGCCTTTAACCAAACACTGGGGTGTTGGTGCAGAGGCTGGATGACAGCATGGGAGGTCATGTTGGAAGAGCGTAAAGGTCCCTCTTAGACTTGAATTCCAAGATCCTGTGAAAACCACTGCCACCCCACATTTACGACAAGCCCAGTGGCCTCTCTGGTGTCCAGGAATTTGGCAAATCATTCCAGGACAATGTCCCAGGTGCCACCCATACTTTTCAGAACAGTGCATGCTCCTGGACTAGTTAAGAAACTACTGCTCCCCAAACCCAGGAAGAGAGCAAGAAGGATGACTGACCTATGGACATTCAAACCCCTGTCCCTTAAGTCCTCTTTTTGCCTGTCACTGCACTGTTGCTGGTCCCTTTTCTCAAAGGGCCTGGCTCAGCCACAGCCTGTTTGACTGAAGGGATTGGCTTTCTGTCCATCTCCCACAACTGTCACAGGGACACCCAGGAGCCCTCATTTCACATTCAAGCCCACTGCAGATTCTTCGTGCACAAACACAGATCACAGGGCTGGAGGAGACTGTGGGGCCCCTAGTCCAAACCTTAGCACACCCATGAGTAGAGGCCCCTCAGGAACACCCCTGCTGAGTGCCTCTGCCTAACACCTTCCCGGTGGAGAGCTTGCTCCCAGGGGGCGCCACCCCTTCCCCATCTGAACTGCTCAGCCCCTGGAAGGGGCTTCTCCTAGCCCTGTATGTCTGCCTCCTTGTGGCCGCCTCTCCTCGGCCCTAGCACATCCAGAGACGGCCCAGGATGCCCAGTCCTGTTGGAAGCAGGGGTGCGAAGAGCCGTAGGGAGGCAAGGGGAGGAAGTGGCAAGAGACGAAGTCAGAGGGGATGAGAAACATGGGACAGAGAGCTGGCAGAGCTGGGCTCATTCCAAGAGGGACTGTATCCTCTAGGCGCAAAATCTTTCTGTCATGCATTTCACGAAAGTTGGTTCTTCAAGAGGTTCCTCCTCAGCCCTCTGAAAAGCTTGTCATCCCAATGAACATTTTCTGAGGACTGCAGAAAACTGGGGTATTGTGTGACCTATCATGGTTACAAGAAAAGGGTGGTCAGGAAAGGGAAGCGACAAAACCGTGCCACGGGGAGGACAGCTGACGGAACTGGGTCTGTTTCGCCAGAAGAATAGATTTGGGTGAAAATCTGAAAATCTTTCCTGGGGAAGAAGCATTGGACCATCTCCAAATGGAACAAAGAATTGGCCTTAGAACAAAAGGATAAACCATCAGAGTGACCAAAAGCTTTCTATTAGACAGAGCTAGTTAACATATGCTGTGGTTGTGAGAGGTCCCTGTCACGGAAGGGGTCCAAGCTGGGGAGGACAGACCCTCCAAGCAGCCCCGTCCTGGGTGAAGGTTGGACTCGATGGCTTTTTATGTCTGAGAGTCCGGGACTTTTCTTTTGGTACATATCCATCACCCCCCACTTCCCTCCCCCCTGCCCCCAACACACACATACACACACACACACACACACACACACACACACACACACACACACGGGCAGCCTGGACATTTAAAGACATGGGCTCTTTAATTTTCAAGGCTTTTCAAGGCGCACCAACGTAGTCTTGCTTTGCTGAGCTTTGGTCACTCAGAGATTTTCCTATCGCTGACTCGGTTGTCAGCAAGGAATAAAAACCTTTCCTCTCTCCTTGGGAGGAGCAGAGCAGATTGTCTGGATCTGCCGCTTATTGCCCTGGCTCTGGTCTCAGCACCAAACGCGTTCCTTCTGCGCAGTCTGTTCCCATTTTGACAATGCAGAGGGGAGAGCTGGAGAAGGTCCCATAGCCCAGGGTGCTGGGAGCCGCAGGGCGGGGCTTAGCTCTGGGACCGGAGGGATCGAATTTGCATTTAAGAAAGATGAGATGGAGTCCCCAGCTTTGGAGAGAAGCAAGGAGAAAAGTTTGGCTGGGGTTGCGTATATCCTCAGCATCTTTCAAAAAGAAAGTGCTACCTCCTGCCACCTCGCCAGGGTTTTCTCAAGGACAGAGTCACAGGAGGCAGCCCCCCCAAAACCTCTCTAGCATCCCAGAGATTAAGATAATAATAAGTTGGTTCTTCTCTGCATAAGAGATGAGATCAACTGTCATGTCCTGCTTAAGGATGCGCTACTAGACTCTGCTTATTTAGATCCAGAAACTGTTCTCATTTGGGCTGGAGCCGTCTACATCCTGCAACCAGCAAAGAGCAATTCATTAAATGATATTACTCCACTAGGATTTGCTGGAGTCCCACACTATGCCTGGCCCTGTACCAGGCACTGGGGAGCAAAGAGAAACGAGATCCAGGATTTGCCCTCAAAAAGTTTAAAGTCCAATGGGAGAGACAATCTCAAGCAAAAAAAAAAAAAAAAAAAAGACCATCCATGCAGCCAGGGCTCCAGAAGTCTGCTCTGAGTCCACAAGCTGCCCGGGAGCCTCAGGGACAGTGTCCTCAAAGAAGGGATGTTTAAGATGAGTTCTCAGAGATGAGCCGGATTTTATGAAGCTCCAAAGGCAGGAGTGGGAAGGGCTGATGGAGGGAGGGATCTGTGTCTGCAAAGGTGTGGGAAGGATGTGGAAAAGCTTTATTTAAGGAGCCACGTGTACTTTGGCGTGACCAGAGCCACATATGATGTATGCGGGGACGTGCAAAAGATGAGGGTAATGCAGTGGTTTCGACCACGGGCGACTTTGTCCCCCAGGGATGTTTGGCTGTTGAGGGGGAGAAGGATGGCATGAGTGGGATCTAGTGGGTGAAGGCCAGAGATACGGCTAAACGATGCTCAGGGCAGCCCCCACAACAAAAAATGATCGTGTTCATGATGGCAATAGAGCCGAGATTGGGAAACCCCGAGCTAGAGAGAGGCGGTGGCCACATCAGGAAGCGTGGAGCTCCATTAGGGGCACCACGTTCTTCCGTTTTGCGAGGATCACACGGAGGGGGCGTTCGGGGAGAGAAACCAGGATAACACCAATCCTGCCATTCAAGGTCCTCCTTACCTGTCTCAGCCACCGTCCCCAGCTTTGTTTTCTGTACCCATCTGATGAGCCTGCCTCCCATGTCTTCCTCCAACTTGCTGATTAAAAATATTAAGTGCAGAAATTTCTGGGGGAAATAAAGCCTTAAGGTTCCTACACGATCATTCCATTTATGGGGAATTTGCACCCCTCATCTCATTTTACTCATTCTACAAACAAGGAAAATGAAGCTCGGAGAGGCTCTGCCATCTACGGATCATTTAACTGCCACACGCTCAGCTCCGTCTCTCCTCCCAGCTGTCCGCTTATGCGTTGAGAACCCACCCCTCCGGCCACCGTGCGTGCCCGGCTACCCTCCACCCTGGTCCAAGGGCCTCCTTTCCAGCTTCCTGGATTCACAGCCGGGTGAGGGGCCAAGAACAGGCTCCCTGACTCTCTCCGACCATAGCCCTGCCACAGGGGGCTCACGCCTCTGACCATAGGGGACTCACGCTCCCCGTGGTGACCTGGCCGCCTTGGTAAGAGGACCTCTCCTGGCCGGCACGGCAGGGACAGCTGCTCGGCTCGTGTGCTCTGGCCAGGAGGCATTACTGACCCTGTGATCTGGCCCTTCATCTGAACTGGCAGATGGGCACGGGTGCCTTGTCATGACCCCGCTCCCCCTCAGTCGAGCACACCTGACCGCTAAATCACCCAGCCAAGGACAACACCGGTCAGCTGAGGGGTTGTCCTCTCCAAGGAGAGCCCCCAAATACTGCTGATGGGAAATGTCGCCGTTCACGGGGACAGCATGGCAAACCATGCCAGGTCAGGCGCTGGGCAAACTCTCCGTCATCGACACTGTTGATTCTAACATTTTGTTCAAGGCCTGCTGGTCTCTGGTTTCTAAGTTGATAACATAACAATCTTCTACCCCAATAGTTCAAAAGCTCATGGAAAACTGACTTCCTACATTCCTAAAGCCATTGCCATCTCCCCAGTAATAAAAAAGAAGAAGAAAAAGAAGAAACAGCAGCAGCATCAGTAGCTAGCCTGGTCTCCCCCCACACAAGCCCAAGGAAAGTAACCAAGGACGATGAAGCTTCATAACATGTTCAAATCCCACCTGGTCTCAGGCCACCTGTGCCATGTCAGCCCCACCCACCCCGTCCTGCCCCATCAGCCTCGGAGCCCCAGCGGCCCCTTGGGGTGAGTCCTCCTCCCACCCGCCTGGCCCAGCAGCTCTCTCTTGCTGACCACGGATCCATCCCTCTCCCTCATGTTTCACGTTGTTCCTTCTCCTGTGGTATCCAGCCACTGCATCAATGCCCCAGCCATGGAGATCACCTGACCCCTGGCTGCAGAGCAGACAACAGGACACAGGGGCCGGGAGGAAGGAGGTGGCCGGCACAGGCTGCTGAGCGTGATGGCAGCTGGGACCAGAGTGGAGACCGCAGGGAAGGGCAAAGGGAGCTGAGCTTGGGTTGGAAAGAATGTCAAAGGGGGGGGGATTTCCAAGCCCCCGATGGGGCCTAGGGTGGGAGATGGGTCCTTTCTAATGTTGAGGTCCTAGAATCATAAAGGGGGCTACACTGGCGGGAGAACTGCCATGGTCAGGATCACAACTCTTTCTTGGGGTAGACAACCACAGCACCCATTTCTTCATGAGCCAAGAGTTTGCAATTTCCAGGACAGGGCTCTTTAAGGACATCTGGAGCCCCTCGTCATGGTCTCCTTCATCACCCCACGCCACTGCTGAGTGTGATTCCCAACTGGGGGCAGTAACACACTACTATGCTATGTGACTCATAACACAGGGCTTTGACCCCGGGTGGGCCCTCTGCACCGAGCCATGGGACACTGTGACAGTGAGGCAGCCACCATGTCAAGTGGCTGCTCTGATGGGGTTTCTAAAAATACTCCCGGTCTGCTGCTCACGGGGCACCAGCCCAGCCCTCAGGAGTGCCAGGCAGACAAGCGTGTGCAACCTGCTCCCTCTGCCCCACCCCCCGCCCTCCTCACTGCCACCCCGTTCGCTCAGGCTCATCGAATCCCACCAGGATAATTCCTCCAGCCACCTGACTGCTCTCCCCTCTGCACACGGACCACCGGATGGTGACCAAAACCCACAGGAGACCAGCCCATAACCAAAGCCTCTTTCCTCACGCGTTCACTCACTCGTGCAATGACTTCACAGGCACCCAGCACACATTTCAGGGGCCAGTGCTGGGCACCTCTGCCGGGCTAGGCCTCGGGATAGGTGCCGCCGATGGGGTGAGCCAAGCCAGACACGAGATCGTAGGTACAGGGTGAACCCATTTCTGGGGTACTCAAGAAGAGGCAAATCTAATCTGGAAGGTTGGAAGTCAGAATTCCGGCTACATCCCAGAAGCTGAGTGTAATTATTGACCAAGAAAGGGCAGGAGTAATTCTTCTGGGATCTGGAGATGTTCCCTATCTTGATCTGAGTGATGGTTTCATGGGTACAATAATACGTAGAAATGTATTGAGTTCTACGCTTTGTGCGTAGATTTGTGCCTTTTCCTATGTATGTCATGCCTGAATAATTTTTCGAAAAAATTTATCTGATCTATTACTCTGGTGTTACTTCTTATAGCTCTATGCATACCCGGGACTCAAAAACAGGTGAGAAAGCGATGTACCAACATTGTCGCAGAGGCCGTCTCTGACCGGTGAGGGGTGAGGGATATTCATCTCCTTTCTATGTTTCTGGGTTTCCCCAATATTCTGTACTGAACATGCCTGGCTTATGTAATCAGATTTAAGACACTACATGTTATTTTGAAAGTAATAACCCTAGAGGAGAAACACGCCACAAGCACGAGAGAGGTGGCTCTCTTCCCAGCGGGAGCAGAGCCTGCTCACAAGATTTTGTCCTCTCTGACGGTGAGGACATGGGTTTAGGAGTCCTGATCCAGGCCCCAGGGTTTCAGCACCACTAAATAAAGCTCCTGGCAGCTGGAGGGCTGGGAGGTGGGGCTACCGGAGGAACCCTGGGGCTTTCCTCTCATTCCTGGGGGGGGGGGCGGTGAGGTGGTGGGGAGAAGCCTGCAGGGCATTCTGGCTCTGTCTCTAGAACTTGCCTGACTCTGGTCTCCTGCAGTTCTGACCCCTGCTGCCCGGGATCCTGTAACCCAGTGGCAGGGAGGCACAGGCACGGTGACTCTGGGAGCCCTCCTTATCCTGTCGAGGATAAGCGACAAGGACCTGCCAGCAGTGTAACTTTGGGGGCCATGGTGAGAAAGGCGGGAATGGTGGGGGTACAAAAGCAAAACTCAAACCAGGGGAAGCTCTAGAAACCCTGAGGGAGGGAGAAAAGGGAGTGTAGGGGAATCCTCTGGTCTTGGTTTTCTCCCTGGGGAATGGGGGGCTGTTGTGAGATTAACGTACGAGTGAGCAACATGGAAAGATCCAGAGTTGGGGGTCTGCTTTTGTGGACACAGTGGGTGGCGTGCTAGCTCCCTCCCTCACCTCTTTCTCTAATCCTAGTTCCCTGCTCTGCATAGGCCATGGGATGCATTTTTGGGGGGCCCTTAACCTGATTTCTGCATCGACAAGGCCGGGGGCGAGGGGGGTCATATGATGAGTATCTGCTTGTGATTCACAAATGTATTTTGTATTTCCAGCGTGGATCCTAAAATCACTTCCCCCTCCCTCCCACCTCCCCTCCCGCCCGGACACACAGGCTCCCACAGAGAAGTCATGTGAGGCCTTCTCGGATTGAGTACAGGAATGAGCCAGTGGCCCAGCTCTGCCCTGTGACACACATAGCCTCCAGCGGTCACATGGCCTCCAGCTGCCACCACCTGCCCTCTGTCCCCAGCCTGGTGCCCTCTCCCTGGCAGGCTTCCCTCGGACCTCCAGGCTGGAATCTTGGCAGATGGAGGGACTGAGAGACAGAGGTTTCAGGGCCAACAGGCTTGGACTGTTCTGGTCCTCGCCGACCTCAAGGTGGGACCCCATCCAGGAGTCTCCTTGACACCACGTGGAGTGCCCCACCGAGAAGCTGGTGCCCTGCTGGCCTGAGGCAGAAGCGGAGGAGCTGTTGGCAGCTGGGTCCTGCAGCGGCCCCGGCCAGAGCCCCCGTGAACGAGGAGCTTGGGCCCCCCGAAGCGAGGCCGTGCAAGGAGCCAAGAGCGCCATCCAGCTGCATACCTCGTGGAAGGGCAGGTGTTAGCAGCCCCGCCTCAGAAGGAAGCAAGGGGGCCAATATAGGCAAGGCCGTCTGGATACAGACTCGAAAGTCAACAAACAAATAAGGAAAAAACTTTAGAGCCGTGGTTCTCAATAGAGAGCAATTTGCCACCCCAGGGCCAAGTCTGGAGGCCAGAGAGGCCTCTAGAATGTCCTAGAAGGAGAGGCCGAGCGGCCGCCGCTAACGAAGGCTTATCTAACCCCCAGTGTCAATAGTGCCTCAGTTTAAACCCTGCCATAGAGAGAAGGAGCCCTCCCAGGGGGGATCTGAGCAGGTCCCCCAAAGGAACCTTCTGCCCCACCGGAGTAAGTTGTGACTGTCCCTCTCAGGCTCAGCATCCTTCAGCACTTGCCTAGTTCCCACAGATTTGGACCCAAACCTCTTGGCACACATGGCAAGAGTTCCTTCCCTGATCTGGCCCTGGTTTACCCTTTAGCCTCACCTCCTGCTGGGTTTTGGTGACACCAAACCATTCACAGTGTTCTACTACCTCAAGACCTTTCCCTTGAGGAAGAGGATTCCATGTCCAGTGTCTGAAATGTTGTCTTCCGTCTGAAAAGTCCTCACCCATCCTTCTGGGTCAGCTGGGCCTTTCCCTCATCTGAGAACCCCTCCTCTTGCTACCCTGCACCCCCCCAACCCCCACCCTGCTGTCCCTAGAGCGACATGGGACACCTGTACATAAAGCATCACACCTGTACATAGAACAGGTGCTGGCACAGTAGGCCTGTGTGTCTGTTTCTCCCACCAGTCTGTGAGTTCCCTAGATGGTAGGTCTGTCTCCCCAGGGTCTGGGGAGGACTTGAACAATGGGAGCCCCTCTCTCCTTGAGCTTCGGTGGGTGGGCAGGTCCAGCCTATTGTCCCTCAGTGGCAGAAGATGGATGGGGGGCTGGAGAATGTGCAGAGGGAGATATGAGGCCTACTGATCCATCAAAAGCAGCTGGGAAGCAGGGGCATGAAATGAGTCCTAAGGGACCAGCCGAACAGGGTCTGGGAACAAAGTCACAGAGAAGCACTCGCCCTGAGAGACTAAAAGGGAGAGGATCTGGGTTGATTCCCGAGGTGGGGACTGTGGCAATCAGGGCCAATGGCAACCGGGCCTGGCATTGCCCCCAAGTGCTTGGCAGGGGCATGCTATCTGGATGAGGAAGTTTGGCCACTCACACTTGAAAGCGAAGTCACTTACTTTTCCTCAAATCACTTTCATGGGGAATGCGGGGGCAACTGAAGACATTCCCATTTTATAGATGAGGACGTCGAGGCACAAAGAGGTAAAGGGTCTGTCACCAAACTGCCGGGTACTGCATCCCACCCTCTCTCTTTGGGCTGCACCATGTTGAGTCAGTTGAGACAAGATCAATCAGCTCATTCCGTCACCACTGGTTTGATTTCTGTGGACAAACCCAAAAGCCAATCTAAAAAAAGCATTTCTCCAAAGCCACGTCTTGTGTGTTCAGTTATCCATAGAATTTGTTTTTCTTCTTTGCAGCTTGGCGATGTAATTGACCTACAATAAATGGCATATATTTAAAACATACGATGTGATGAGAGTTGACATATGTATACTCCCATGAAACCATCATAACTGAGACCACGAACGTATCCACTGCCCCTAAAAGATTTCTTGCCCACACACACAGGCAGCCACAGACCTACTTTCTGTTGCTATTACTACACTTTCTAGAACTTATGTAAATGGAATTACACAGTATGTACTCATTTTTATCTGGCTTCTTGTTTTGTGTTTTTTTTTTTAAGATTTTATTTATTTATTTGACACAGAGAGAGAGAGCTCACACAAGCAGGGGGAGCAGCAGGCAGAAGGAAAAGCAGCCTCCTGGATGAGTGGGAAGCCCAATGTGGGACTCCATCCTGGAACCCTGGGATCATGACCTGAACCAAAGGCAGACTCTTAACCTACTGAGCCACCCAGGCGCCCCCCTCTGGCTTCTTTCATAGTTATTTTGAGATATGTCCGTGTTGTTGCATGTGTCAAAAGTCCATTCCCTTTTATTACCGAGTGGTATTCCATTTTATGGATGGAGTACCACAAATTGTTTATCCATTCACCTGCCCATGGACATTTGGGTTGTTCTCAGTTTGGGGCTATTACAAACAAAGCAGCCATGAGTATTCGCAGACAAGTCTCTGTGTGAGCATACGTCTTCATTTTTCTTGGGTAAATACCTAGGAGTGGACTGGCTCGGTCATATGGTCAATTTATGTTTCATTTTTTAAGAAGCAGCCAAGCTCTTTTCCAAATTAGTGGTGCCCCTCTACCTTCCTGCCACCAGCCTATGGGAATCCTCTTCCTCCACATCTTCACCAACACTCTGTATGGTCCATCTTTTTAATTAAGCCATTCTAGTGGGGTTGTAGTGGTAGCTGCTATGGTTTTAATTTTTCTAATGACTAACAATGTTGAGCTTCTGTTCATGTGCTTCTCTGCCATTCATGTATCTTCCCTGATGGAATGTCTATGCAAAGAAAAATCTTCGAAAGGGTATTGTATTTGTTTAGCATAGACATAGTAAAGTACACAATTTTGAACAGAGTCTTTGGAATCTGTGAGTCCTGGTTTCCCATCCTGGCTTGGCCACTTACTGTGCAACTTAGGATAAGGTAGCTTACCCTCTCTGAACTTCATTTTCCTCTTGTGAAAAAGAAGGGTAATAATAGAACCCAATATGGTTTATAGATTTTTATTTATTTATTGGACAGACAGATCACAAGTAGTCAGAGAGGCAGGCAGAGAGAGAGAGGAGGAAGCAGGCTCCCCGCTGAGCAGAGAGCCTGATGTGGGGCTCGATCCCAAAACCCTGAGACCATGACCTGAGCCGAAGGCGGAGGCTTTAACCCACTGAGCCACTCAGGTGCCCCAGAACCCAATATGATTTGAATGAGGATCAAATAGTTAAAAACTAGCATATAGAACTTTAAAAGCATTATTCATAATTATTATTATAACATCTTCTGTTGGTCTGATTTGAACTGTAACCATCAAGACCCCTAGCATATGTCAGAAACTAGTCTCTATGGAAATTAAATTGTGTTTTGTGTACACTACAGTAGATATGCAATTTTTTTTATCTCTAGGTATGTAAAGGATGGAATTTAGTACAAGTCTAGTGTTTCAGAACTGAAAGAGTCCTTAGAGCTATTTAAATCAATACCATGCCTTGGCTCAGGGCCTCTGGAAAGCAGAGCCTGAGGCAAGGATTATAGTACTGAGACTTTACTTGGGAAGCACAAACAGGAAAAAACTAGGAAGTGACACGACGGAAGATGTGTGGGTTATCTACCACCCAATTACTCAGCAAGGCACCAAAGAAACACAGTAGGTCTTTTGGCAGACATGCTTTCTCAGAACACAGAATTTCCCTGGAAGGCCTGCAGAGAGAAGACACACTTGACAGAAGCCCAAGGAAGAGGAAAGTAGGGGACATGTGCCTGTCAGTTCTCTTCCTATGGTCAAGGTTCACCCCAGGGAGAACAAACTCCCCTTACACTCCAGGGTGAGTCATCCAGCACTATGGTGATCATTGGGAAAACACAGCCCACAGCCTGCCTCGTGGCATTTCATCTAGGCCCAGAAGTCAGAGGTAGGATGCCAGCCAAGGGAGGAAAAAAAAAAAGAAGAAGAAGGTGGATAGGACTTATGTCCTGACTTAGGCTGCACACCCTGAGAAGTCAACACTGAGTCAAAGATTGGAGTGCTACGATCACCAAACTTAAAGAGCCAAGATGCCCTTCAACAGAGGAGTAGATAAAGAAGATATGGTCCATATATACAATGGAATATTACACAACCATCAGAAAGGATGAATACCCAACTTTTGTATCAATATGGACAGGACTGGAGGAGATTATGCTGAGTGAAATAAGTCAAGCAGAAAGAGTCAATTATCATATGGTTTCACTTACCTGTGGAGCATGAGGAATAACATGGAGGACATTAGGAGAAGGAAAGGAAAAGTGAATTGGGGGAAATCAGAGGGGGAGACGAAGCATGAGAGACTGGACTGTGAGAAACAAACTGAGGGTTTGGGAGGGGAGTTGGGGGGATGGGTGAGCCAGGTGGTGGGTATTGTGGAGGGCACATATTGCATGGAGCACTGGGTGTGGTGCATAAACAATGAATCTTGGAACACTGAAAAAATAAAATTAAATTAAAAAAAATTTTTTGAGTGCTAGAGGTTCTGGGGAAATGGAACCCAGGCAGCACCAGTAGAAGAGTGGAGAAGGGACCAGGAAAGGAAGGAAGCTGATTTGGGATATGGTGATGAGAAGGCTACCAGTGTGGGTATCTGGGATGCAATCCTACTGGGGACATCTAGGAGACAGTATGAAACACATCACAGGATTTTCCCACCTTCAAGGTCAGGAAGCAGGGATAGCTACCCCCAACTTCCAACTGTGATTGGCTGATGGCTGCTCCTAGGGACATTAACTTCCATTGCCCCTTCCCCCAGAGAAAGGCGAGTCCCAGCTGCTGGCAGTGGGATGACTTTGGCATATCCCTGGAGTGGTAAACACAGCCTGCTTCATCAGGGGTCAGCAAGCTATTTCTTAAAGGGCCAGAGAGTAACTATTTCAGATGTGCAGGCCATGTGGTTTCTGTTGCAACCAGTCAGCTTGACCACAGATAATACACGAACAGATGGGACTGACTTTGTCCCAATGTAACCATATTTACAAAAACAGGCAGCCAACCTGCAGACCATCATTTACAGACCTCTATGCAACATGTCTGATGCATCCCATTCTGCAGATAGAGAAACTAAGGCCCAGTAAAAAAAAAAAAAAAAAAAGTAATTGGTCGTATAGCCGGCCAGAGCCCCATCTCCTGACCTTTTTCCTGCTCTACCTCGCTTCCTCTTTATTGGGGTTTTGGGATGTTTTCAGGGGACTTATAGCCAGAACACTCCAAGGGGGAGTCTGTGGAACCTACAATTCTTTTTTTTTTTTTAATTTTATTTATTCATTTGACAGAGAGAGAGATCACAAGTAGGCAGAGAGGCAGGCAGAGAGAGAGGGGGAAGCAGGCTCCCTGCCGAGCAGAGAGCCCGATGTGGGGCTCGATCCCAGGACCCTAAGACCACGACCTGAGCTGAAGGCGGAGGCTTTAACCCACTGAGCCACCCAGGCGCGCCTGGAACCTACAATTCTTAAATGGCAGTGGTTTGGTTACTCTTGGTGACCGGAGAAGCCTCAGGGCCTGCAGCCTTCCAGTCTGCAAGGATCACTCAGCACAGCTTCTGGGAGCGTGGTCGAGCAGAGCGGCTCCGGGAGCCTCCATGGGCCAGGCCCCGTCCCAGCAGCCTTGCCCCAGCTGCTCTGGGGAGAGCGACTCACAGCGGCCGCAAAGCACAGAGTGAGAGAGCAGATTCGAACTTTGGAGCCTGCAAATATCTAAAAATATCCAGGAATGTGTGCACATATGTGGCCCTTCTGTGATCAAAACATCTGGGGAGAAGATTAAATGCTCCTGCTTTAATTTGCCTCAGACTCAGAGAAGACTAGGAAAGGGAAGGGAAGTTGAAAGTCATTGACTTTACTGGGGGGAAGGACGTCACAAGAGTTTTGTTTTTTACAAGGCAAAATAAGTTATGCACATGCAGAATCCTCCCCCAGGGGAAATCCTGGACCTCGGTTTCCTTGGGATTCTGGGGATTGTTTCTCATACGGGGGCGGAAATTTTATTGGCTACAGACTTGAATTCCTGATTTGATGCCTTTTTTTTTTTTTTAAAGAAGATTAAAATGCCAAGTCCCCCAATCCAAACAGTAAGAGCTGTAATAATGTATCAAATCATTAAATGTCAGATCTGAAGAAGACCTAGTGTGAGCCATACATTTATCAGATGAGGGAACTAAGACTCAGAAAGCAGAGAAATCACGAGATTTCCTCTTGTCCCTCGGAAGGTGGTGGAGGGGGGCTGAAATGCGTGTGTCCTGACTCCCATACCAGAGGTGCAGTAGGAGAAAGAGTTGGTGGGAAGGGTCAAGCCTGCTTCTGCTACTTCTAAGCCATAAGGCCTCATCTGTACACTAGAGATGATAATAGTCAGTTGTGTCTGTAAGAAACCAGGATAGGACCTCTGAAGCCTTTGTTTGTTTGTTTGCTTGTTTTAAGATTTTTTTAAAGATTTATTTTACTTTTTTGAGAGAGAGAGCACACAGGGGCAAAGGGAGAGAGAGAGAGAATCCTCAAGCAGGCACCCCACTGAGCATGGAGCCTGTTGCGGGGGTTCAATCCCATATCCCACGAGATCATGACCGGAGCCAAAATCAAGAGCTAGACATTCAACCAGCTAAGCCATTCAGGCTCCGCTGGACCCCTGGATCTAACGTAGCTGCTTTCTTGAATCTGTGAGGTCCTTCACAGTAGGCAGATGCCCACCCTTTTCATTATAAACCATGGCCCAAACCCTAATAAATGTCTTGATATTTTGGAGAGGATGATATATGAGCCTGAAACTCCACCTGGCTTAAATCCTTGGTCAGAAGCAGGCTAACTGCCCCATAAGGTACACTTTGGTCTGCCCTAATTCTGGAGGAGGACAAGTTAGACACTCCTTGAAGTTTAGGGCAGCCTGCATAATTCACCTACCCATGCGTTTTTTTGTTTTTGTTTTTGTTTTTAACTACACATGCCACACTTCAGTTTCCACTGGCTTTTCAAGTGGAAACGGTGGCTGGCTTCCTAGCCACTCTTTATTTAGAAGATAAGTCCCAAAGTAGAATCCTTGAAACAGAAGATGCAAAGGGAGGGGAGTCTAAGCAGAACCCGCTACTCAGACACCAGAATTTTTCAACCTGCTTCTCATCCAGAACCATGACCCAAGCCTGCCCTTGACTTGATGTCCACCAGAGGTGAGACCTATTGTGCCCTCTAGAGGCCATCATTTTTGTTTTATCTCCAGTTAGCCCAGAGGGCTCAGTGACCAGACCCACCAGAGGCAGAGATGTCCCCAGCTAGAAGGAAAATTATCCTTTCCACTACTCTCACATCCCTCTCGTTCCTTCATGAGACCACTGAGATGGGAGTTCATGCTCCCAAGGGCTTTTCAAGTGCCTCTTTCATGCTGTCGCACATTCTCCATGCTATGATGAAAAGCTGTGTTCTCTCATACTCACCATAAGGTGAACACGCTGAAGACTACATAACGGACATCCAAGAGCAACGAGCCGTCACTGCAATAGAAACACTCACATTTGCCACCACACTGTCAAGTTCTTAGAGTATAAATGCTTCTATTTTCATCAGTACCCCCTTTGCCACAGAGAAAAAGTTTCTCAAATTCTCAGATTATGTCAGAAGCTCCCTTTGCATCGTCTGTATTTTAGTAAGCTTTTTTAAATTAAAATTTTTATTTTAATTCCAGTATAGTTAACAGATAGTGTTATATTAGTTTCAGGTGTTGCGTATAGTGATTCAACAATTCTGTACATTACTCAGTGCTCGTTGTGATAAGTGTACTCTTAATCCCCATCATCACCTATTTCCCCCATCCCCCCACCCACCTCTCCTCTGGTAGCCAACAGTCTGTTCCCTGTAGTTAAAAGTCTATTTCTTGGTTTGTATCTCTTTTTTTTCCTTTTGCTCGTATGTTTTGTTTCTTAAATTCCACGTATGAGTGAAATCATATGGTATTTGTCTTTCTCTGACTGACTTATTTCACTTAGCATTATACTCTCTAGCTCCATCCATGCTGTTGCACATGGCAAGATTTCGTTCTTTTTTATGGCTGAATAATATTCCATTGTGTATATACACCACATCTTCTTTCTCCATCCATCTATTGATGGACACTTGGGCTGCTTCCACAATTTGGCTATCATAAATAAGGCTGCAGGAAACATAGGAGTGCATGTGCACATTCTTTCTTCTTATTCTGCTTGGTCCCAGCAGTAGGAGCCATGGGAGCTGAAGGAGCCAGGATGGAAATTCGGTCTCTTCTTTGGTAGCTATAAATGGCATTATCTACGGCACCAACTTTCACATGCCCCACAAGCGCCTCCATTCAATACTAACTCTCTAATGTGTTCCATTTCTCCAAAGTTCCAAAGGGTCAACAAGACAAATTATTGCCCAAAGATTCACTTGCAGCATCTAGAAAATACAGACTAATCCCAAAGCCAAATGCCAAACACATATGCCAGTTTCCAGAAGATAAAGACCTGGAGTTAAATGGAATTTAAAAACTCCTCCCTAGAGCCTACCTCTAGGGATTGAGGAGCATCTAAATGGCCAGGATTATCTTCATCTTATCTCCATTTCTGGGGGATCCCTGTTTTCTCTATGGGGAAGAGGTGACATATACTATATATTTTTTTAAAGATCCCAGGGTATTTTTTGTTTGGGAAGTAAGAAAATGCAACCAGAGAGTTACTTAATCTGCATCATGTCTAGATATTAGGCTGAGGTATAAATGTGAAGTCATATTGATCCTAAGATATGCTTGTGATTCCTACATTCTGTGGGTATGGGACTATTACTGTACACTCTTTACAGATACTATTGACTAAGCTGGCCTTACATCTAGATTCCCTGAACCGAGTCCTACTTTATGCCTGTTGTCCTGACTCAATGTCTGCTTTAGTATTTATCCAGGATGTTTGTATGTTCCTTTGATTTTTGTGGGAGTTACTTCATTTTCCAGTGCACATTGTATAAACCTGTCTGGTGAACTTGGCTATATGAAGTGGCTAAGCATATTTCTAGATGGCAGTTAGAACAGGTGAGATTAGGTGACCTAAGTTTCAGGTAACAATGAGGAAAATAGCTGCCCATTCATTGACTCTAAGTCTAAACATAAGAAAAGAGGTAAGGATTGGAGAAGAGGCTTCGTGAAGAGTAGAGCAAGATTTTTCTCTCTCTCTTTCTTTCTTTCTTTCTTTCTTTCTTTCTTTCTCTTTTATCAAAGATTTTATTTATTTATTTGCCAGAGAAAGAGGGCAGGAAAGAGAACAAGAGCACAAGCAAGGGGAGCGGCAGGCAGAGAGAGAATCAGGCTCCCTGCTGAGCAAGGAACTCAATGTGGGACTTGATCCCAGAACCCTGGGATCATAACTTGAGCTGAAGGCAAACGCTTAACTGTATGAGCCACCCAGGAATCCCATGAGCGAGACTTTTCTGATACTCTCAATCTTTGTGGCCCAAGGCCACATCCCTGAATCAAAAAATAGATCAGAATATGGGGATATGTTGGCTACAGATTCTAGCTTCTAAGGAGAAAAGCTAAAGCACCTCCCACATACTCTACCCATAAGCAGGAGTTTTCTGACATGGGTGATAGGCAGAGCTCTGCTGGGGTGTTAAGATAATGATGGCAAAAGGATTTTAAACACTTGCCAATTCCAGTCATCTAATAGAGCTGTTTAGGGCATCATGTTGAGAAAAATTTTAGGTTTGGCAAGAATGAGGGCCATCATTGATTTGGGATGTTGGCCATGGTTCAGGAGCTGAGAGTATCTGTACTCATCTCAGTACTTTGCCATTTCTGTACTAACAAGATGAGCTTTCAATAGGAGGAAGAGAGAATTTTAAAAATTCTTCTTTCCTCATGGCATACCCTAGTGGATCCATTTTCTTTTTTGGACTGATTAGGTCTGTTACATTAGTTGGCTAAGAAGCACTCCTTTAGCTTATCAGACTACTCTCTTCTACCTTACTCTTGTAAGGGTGGGGAGGGTGGGAGATTAAAAGCTATTGCACTAGATCTTAGGAAATTACTCTATTTCCCTTCATGATTTTTCTCTTGGGTGTGTCCTTCCTAGGTTCTGTTCATGGGAATGATAGCTTTCAGGATGAGCTAGGATGGTCTCACATGTAGGCCTTCATCCATCCAGGAGCACAGGGTTGGTCCTTATGAGTCAGACCTGGTATAGCCTTTCTCCCCAAGGTGGAAACCTCAGTGTCACAGATTTTTCTATAGTTATAAAGAGTTTTCCTCTGGATGGCTTTGTCCATGTGTACCTTGTCCATGGAGCTAGGAGGACTGGTGTCAGACAAGGCAGGCAGCTGGTCAAGGAGTCAGGGACTTGATGTCTCAGCCAAACATTTTGCCATCTTATCACTACTACCAATAACACACATTTTCCTGGAGATGTAAGGATCAAGGATAATGTATATAAAGTTGCCTACAACTCAACTAGCTCTTCTATAGTTAGCTATTACTATTATTATTATAATAATAATGACTAACGTCACTTGAAGACCAAATTTTTCTTCATCTGATTTTCTTTTTGGCCAAAGTAATATGTACTGTGGTGACAGGTAGTTCTCTTGAGAAAATATCTGGACAACAGCAGGCAGTGCATATCTCCTCCATGGACCCATTAGTAAGAAATTCAACACAAATTCCATCCTAAACCTTATTGTTCAAATGAATGGTTTCAAACATAATGGGAAGTTTTATGTCAGTCACCTTACTTCCTAGGATTTGTACTTTGAGAGGTTTTCATTATTTCTTTCTTTATAAAAAAATATCCTAGAGGCCCAGGGTGAGCTTCCCCACAAAATACTTGCTCATCAATGAGCTGGATGTGAGATGTTCACAGACTCTAGATGTGGTGTATCCAACCATTTGGGAAACCTTGAGGCCCTCTGGCAAGCTGTTCTCAGGATGGCTAGAAGCTGAACAGGAGGTATGTGTCCTAGCTCCTTCTGTGAAAGTAGTCATCTTGCCATTACGATGGAACAGTGTGGATGAGAGAGCTTTTGAGAAGGAAGTGGTTTACATTATTAAGAACAACTGTACATATGGGATTTATAGATTTGGGTCAGTTAGGTTTAAAAGTTGCCTATGGGTGGGAAAGTAAAAAGGCCATGTTATGACTGTGTATACTTTCAAGATACGCCAATAAAGATGCTGAAGCCCCTATTCTCTATGGATAACTCTGATAGACAAGAAATCTGGGGGTGCTGGTCAGGTCCTAAACTGTGTAAATAAATGTTAGCTCAAAGATTTTAAAGGGTGCCTATTTTCACAAGAAAGGGAGGAACACAAAAGTGGAAGGCCCAAAGGCATCGATGACTCCAGGAGAGGGGCCAATGAGGCATCAGGCAGCCAGAAAAGGAGTCTGAGAATGTGTAGTGTGAGCCCACGGATACATTGTGTGAATTAAAAGGCTAATTTATGTGAGCCAATGAGTATACAGTGTCAATATTCACCTTATCAGAAATCATAAATTTGAGAAATGATATGAAATGGGATTTTCAGTAGAACCAGGTACACTCTAGATTCTGTCTAAATTCTCAATCGCTTTCTTCCCCACAAGGAGTCTAAAGGAGACATATATGCTCAAAAGTACCAAAATAAGACATCATTGGCTAAGACTTCAGTACTAAAACCTGTTATAGAATTCTAGTAAGCCAAATTAGGCCATGTGAAAGGATTCCTTTTCCTAGTCAGGACAAGCCAGATGAATAGTTCGTGTTTCACTCTTTCCAGAGAACTATCCCAAATGGGGTATATGTGCCTGGGGTTGCTAGAATTTGTGTCAGGCTTGGCTGCCCCTGTCTTAGGATTCTTCCAACTCTAGATTCACCCAGCATCCAGCTCTGTCATTGTTCGCTAAGGGCAAAGGATGTTTTCAGGACAGAATGAAGACCACAGAGGAGAAGGTAGAGAGAGGAATATTTCAGCTGACTGAAGAGGAACTTCCTAATGGTCGAGCTCTCCATGACAGAAAGGTTACTTCTGCAGATTGTCAGCTCTCTGTCTCTGGAGGGGAACTGGCAAGAACAGTCAACCTTTAGTGGAAATGTTGTAGAAGAGTTTACAGTCTCAAAAGCGGATAGATCTGTTAGGTCCCTTTCCATCTTTAGAATTATGGTTTTGAGTCATTTCACCATGCCAGGCTCCAATTTACAGATTTTTAAACTGACTCCTGAGGTCCTTTCCTGGTTGGTGGTAATGATAGACCCTTAATAATGTTGCCACATATCTTGCTGCATTGGAAATGAAAAGAACGGAATGAGAAAAATATGACAAACAAAAGCTAAGGGAGTTCATCATCACCAGACCAGTCTTATAAGATGAGCAAAAGGGAATTCTTCAGGGTGAAATGAAAAGACACTAACAATATATGAATGCATTTTTAAATGTTTTTAAAGGTTTTATTTATTTATTAGAGAGAGAGAGCGAGACAGATACAGCATGAGTGGGGAGAGGGGAGGAGAGAGAAGCAGACTCCCCGCTGAGCTGGGAGCCTGATGCAGGACTCAATCCCAGGACTGTGGGATCATGACCTGAGCCAAAGGCAGCTGCCTAACTGACTGAGCTACACAGGTGTCCCCCCCTTTTTATTTTCATTTTTTAAATATTTTTATCAGTGAAGGTAAATATATAAATGAAGTGAGAATTCTCTAATATTGTAATGGAGATACATAAATCACTTTCAAACTTTCAAACCACAATGTAAACATATTAAAAATAAGTACAACTACAATAATTTGTTTTTGGATACACAATGTAAATAAGAGGTAAATTGTAACACCAAGAACCTAAAATGTGAGGGAGACAGAGAAGTAACTGAAGACAAGAGAAATAAAAGTATAGCTTTTGGGGGCGCCTGGGTGGCTCAGTGGGTTAAAGCCTCTGCCTTCGGCTCAGGTCATGATCCCAGGGTCCTGGGATCGAGCCCTGCATTGGGCTCTCTGCTCCGCAGGGAGCCTGCTTCCTCCTCTCTCTCTGCCTGCCTCTCTGCCTACTTGTGATCTCTGTCAAATAAATAAATAAAATCTTTAAAAAAAAGTATAGCTTTTGTATGCAATTGAAGTTAAGTTGTTATTAAGTTAAAACAGGATGTTACAACTGTAAGATATTTTATGTAAGTGTCATGGTAACCACAAAGGAGAAATTTGTAGTAAGTAAATACTTACGAATAAACTAAGCCACAGGAGTGAATGATCTATACACTGAAATCTATTAGACAATTATGGAAAAAATAAGTGAAAAAGACACAAACAAATGGAAAGATATGCCATGCTCATGGATTGGGAAAATTAACATTGCTAAAATGTCCATACTACCCAAAGTGATCTATAGATTGAAAGCAATGCCTATCAATATTTCAATGGCATTTTTCATAGAAACAGAAAAACTAATCCTAAAATTCATGTGGAACAACAAAAGACCCAAAATAGCTAAAATAATCTTAAGAAAGAAAAATAAAACTGGAGGTATCACATTTTCTGACTTTAATTACATTACAAAGCTACAGTAATCAAAATAGTATGGTACTGGCATAAAAGCAGACACACACCAATACTGTATGACCTGAAGTAAACCCACACATATATGGCCAACTAATACTTGACAAGAGCACCAAAAATACACAATAGGGAAAGAATACTCTCTTCCGTAAATGCTATTGGTCTAACTGGGTATTCACATGAAAAAGAATGAAATTGGATCCCTTTCTTAGACCACTCACAAAAATCAACTCAAAATGGATTAAAGACTTAAATGTAAGAAACCATAAAACTCTTAGAAAAAGGGGCGCCTGGGTGGCTCAGTGGGTTAAGCCTCTGCCTTTGGCTCAGGTCATGATCCCAGGGTCCTGGGATCCAGCACTGCATCGGGCTCTCTGCTCGGCAGGAAGCCTGCTTCCTCCTCTTTCTCTGCCTGCCTCTCTGCCTACTTGTGATCTCTGTCTGTCAAATAAATAAATAAAATCTTTAAAAAAAAATTCTTAGAAAAAAAGCAAATGGAAAAAATTCCTTGACAATGGTCTTGACAAAGATTTTTTAAGATGTGATCCCCAAAGGACAAGCAACAAAAGTAACAAAAACAAGTGAGACTACATGAAACTAAAAGGCTTCTGCAGAGCAATGGAAAAATCAACAGAATGAAAGGGCAACCCCACAGAATGGGAGAAAAGATTTCTAAATCCTATATCTGATGAGAGGTTAATATCCAAAATATATAAGGAATTCATACAACTCAATAGCAAAACAAAACAAGACAAAAACCCAAATAATCCTATTTTTTTAGTGGGCAAAGGAACTGAAGGGATATTTCTCCCAAAAGACATCCAAATGGCAACAGGTACAAGAAGATGTTCAATATCGCTAACCATCAGAGAAATGAACATCAAAACCACAATGAGATATCACCTCAGACCTGATAGAATGGCTATTATCGAAGAGACAAGAGATAAGTGTTAGCAAGAAAGTGGAGAAGAGAGAGCCCTTTTACACTGTTGGTGGTTACGCGAACTGGAATGGGCACTGTGGGAAACAGTATGGAGATTCCTGTAGAAATTAAAAATAGAACTATCATGATCCAGTAATCCCACTTCTGGGAATATATAGAAAAGAAACAAAACTCACTATCTCGAAGAGATTAGCTACGTTCTCATGTTCATCACAGCATCATTTACAATAGCCAAGATGTGGAAACAACCTAAGTGTCTATCAGCAGAGGAATGGATAAAGGAGATGTGAGATATACACATACACACACGTACACACACATCTAGATAGAGATAGATAATGTACATAGAGATGTATAGGTCGATAGATGGACATAGATATACATACAACTGTAGATGTATGCATGTAGAGAGATAAATATATATATGATACATATGGATGTGTGTATGCATGCATAGATATGCAGATATGCATATATGTGGTATATATGTGGTATCTATGTGTCAGTATACATATGCATATATAATGGAATACTATTCATTCATTAAAAAAAGAAAATCCTACCATTTGTGACAATGTGGATGATACTTGAGGGCATTATGCTAAGTGAGATAAGTCAGACAGAGAAAGACAAATACTGTATGACCTCACTTATATGTGGAATCTAAAAAAGGTGAACTCATAGAATCAGAAAGTAGAATGGTAAACACCAGGGGCTGGGGGGTGTGGGAAATGGGGAGGTGTTGGTCAACAGGTACAAACTTTCAGTTATAAGACAAATAAGTTCTGAGGACCTAATATACAGCATGGTGACTAGAGGTAACAACACTGTATGGCATACTTGAAATTTACTGAGTATTAAATTTGGTGAGTATTAGTTCTCACCACACACACACACACACACACACACATGCACACACACACACAAACCGTAACTACCCAAGATGATGGACGCATTAACTAACTTTATCATGGTAATCGTTTTACAACATACACATATATCAATTTTTTTAAAAGCATGACACATTTACTATTCAGCTGATATTTCACTTTAAGGAAAACCACTGATTTGTTGGTGAAAGGAAAGTACAGGGGAAAAAGTGAAATGCCAAACCTGCATTGTAAGTATTGGAGATAAATATGAAGTCATTAATATTTTAAAAAATAAACATGTGTGTATCTGCATATATCACTCATTCTGCCTAAAAAACGTTTCATCAGTTCATGCCTTTCCCTTCAGAAATTGTGCCTTCACATAATATAGAATCCAGTTTCCCAACCTGCTTTAAGAGATGCCAAATATTTAATGACACCCCACCTAGAAACAATAAATACATTTGAGTCAGTCTTAGACTCCTGGGGAAAGAATGCTGAAAATTTGATGAAAGGGATTAATAAATTATAACCAGGCTATTAAGATGTGAATCACTAAAGACTCCTGACACTCTTTTCCTTTCTCTAATTAGAATTAGAAAAACAAACAGACTCACCTCCCTGTGCTCAGAACTCCACTCCCTCCATTCTGAGGTCTCTCGGTTGATCTAGTTCACAGACTTTCATTTAGACATTAAGATGGCTTTAACCCATGGGCAGTAAGGTTCTGACTGTTGGGAGTCAGTGCACTGGTTCTCCAAACCAGATGCTGCGACCACATTGGTGAGATGCCAGTCACACAGCTGGGAAGAGGGAAGACCCAATTTGTGGGCTGTGGGGTATCTTCCCAATCAAAGTGCTCCTGCTGATGGATTTCAGAGCCTGCTTCAAGCTGTCATAGATCCAAGCTTTCTGAAAGGAACCTTAGAGATGATCTCATCCCACTCTTTTTTGTGTGTAAGCAGAAACTTAACAAAAGTTTGGAAGCTCTCTCTCAAAGGAGAGGGAGCAAGTTGCCCGAGGTCATGCAACCTTTGATGGGGAACTTCACACAAGAACCTGGTCTCTTGCTTCCTGGACGGCTGCTGCTCTGTCTACATTTATTTCTACACCTACTATGGGGGCCCCAAATCCAATAGCACAAGCTTCCTTATCTGACCACTAGACCAGCTGTTTATAATACCAGCATCAGAGGACAGCTACAGGTAAGTGTCAGGTATGAGAAGACAATCCCAGCACCCCACAGTCCCCATGAAACATCCGCATCTTCACCCTCTGAACACCTGATATAGAGATCAGCAGATTCAGTCAGTGTGGGGGCTGAAACTGACTCTCTTCCCCACCTTTGTATCCCAGAGCCTGGAACAATGCCAGATAGAGGAGTCCTCAAGGGAAAAATTGTTTAAATTAATGAATCATGAGGGTTTATCTAATTTTAGAACTTCTCTCTCTCTCGTATGCAGTAACTCAATGCCAAGTGGTTAAAAAATGCTTTTTCCTCTAATATTTTATGGATGCTACTTCAAAACAAGCTTTCAACAAACATTTAGTCAGAATTACTATGTAACTAGGGGCTAGGTAACGAGAAATAAAACAACTCCTGTCCGCAAGGGCTCATAGTCTGTCAAGGAAGACAGATGTCCAGATGGTTGTAATCTGGGTTGAAGGTATGCCATGAGAGAGGGGTGTCATAGGAGGGACACGTAGACCAGAGGCAGGGTCAGAGGTGACAGCCGAGCTGAGTGTTGAAGAATAAGTCAGTTGGAGAAATAACAAGAAAGGATGTTTCAGAGTGAAGGAACGTGTGCAAAACCTTGGAATGAGATGGCATGAGAAAGAATGAAA
This sequence comes from Martes martes, assembly GCF_963455335.1. Lineage (NCBI taxonomy): Eukaryota > Metazoa > Chordata > Mammalia > Carnivora > Mustelidae > Martes > Martes martes. The sequence goes on along the minus strand of NC_137900.1, from coordinate 64,593,097 downwards.
TTGGCGAATTTCAAGATGTTCTACAAGTGAAGTGTGAATCTGTGTCCTTCTCTGCTTGTTTGCTTTTCCACAAGAGGCCATTGTTGACTAGGGGAAGAAGTGTTGGATTTGGAACAGAAATCAGTCTGAAAAATAATGACTGCCTTTAAACTTGCAAAGCATATACTGTATGTGGCAGACTCGGTTACACAGACAAGAATGATGGAGGAATCATTACAAGTCCCTGGATACGGGTGGTGAAACTGAGATTCAGTGAGTATCAATACTACGGTGACTTCTGCTTCTCAGTCCTGTTTGTGGAGACCAGGGAAGTCCCATCATCAATGTGCTACCTTGGATACAAGCACAAAGCCATGCCATGCCTCCCTCAGTAAGGAGTTTCTTCCACCATTAAGAGCAGCAATTCCTATCTCTTCTCTGAACCACCCCCATGGGGATCCCTGCCAGAGCACACAGGAAAATTATAGAACCTTCCAAAGTCCTGCCCACTCTCCTGCTCAGGCACCTCAGGCACCTCTCAGCAAACTTTCCTTACAGACCTGGAAGTGTGCCCCCTAGAGGTGTGCGGGACTGTAGGTGTTTTGCCCAGTCTCTTCCCTTCTCCCAGGATTTCCTTTCACTGCTCCATGCGCTCATCTCCTCCTCATATACGTCCCTTCATTCAGAACTGCCTTCCCCTTCGATTAACAATGACCTCATCAACCCTCAAGTCTAGCTCAGTGTCACCTTTCCCAAGGAGGCCCCTTCCCGGGTCACGCACAGACCCCCCCCCCTTCTCTGCCTTTAGGAGCTCTCCTGCCATTTGTCATAGCTCAGTTTACTCTGCATCCCACAAAAGATTGTGACTCGTGAAAGATAGGACCTACTGAATTCATCTCACTGTCCTGAACACCCATTGGGCAAACAATGAATCCCAAAGAAGATTCAAGCCTTCACTCTGCCACTTCCTGGGGCCAGAAGCTGGTGAAAAATAGGATCCTCGCCTTGCCAGGTCACCACAAAGTTCGAGCGAGGGTAGCCTTCTTACTCACAACAGGCGCTCTATACCCACTGCCCTCCCGCGCATAGGAAAAACGTACTACAGTCTCTGCGTATACCTTCCCTTCTATGCCTGCCTTTCTAACCCTCTGGAAAAGAAAAGGATGGTCGAAACCCTGCATACCCCAGAAATAAGTCAAGTAAACTAACATTTAAAGGTGTCTATTGGATTGGAAACTGGGCCTCTTCTCTTTTTTTAACCTTAGTAAGACATATTTCACTCCAAAGATTGGACAAGTAGCAACAAGTTGAGATGTGAACTTGGCACAGCTCATACTTCCCCTCTATTGTCTCTGCTACCATGTCCACATCAAATCTCCAAACTCAAATATCAGTCAGTGGTTTCCAGGCAAAGATGCCAGGCAGAACTCCTATCTCCCAAGTCCCAACCACCACCAGGCCAGAAATAAGAATCACTTAAGAATGTTAATTGAATGCTATAATTATAGTCTATGCATAAATAGGCATTTTGCACTGATGTTGTACACTGCCAAGAAAATATTTACTTGGCTAACTCAAGTCCACGACCAAGTCTATTTTTTTCACAACAGAAATAATACTTTAATTTGGCATCACCAGACACACCAGAGTGAATAATCTTGGATATTTCCAACAGAAGAAGTCTCTTATGCTTTTGCCTTTCTTATTAGTCATATGTCTTCTTTCTTTGCAGGATCTATATGTAAGTTATCTGCGGATTCTTTTGCGTTCCTTTCTGACTTTTCTTGAGATTGGCTATTTATTAGAGTTTCCTTCCGGGAAGGGCCAGGGAAGTGAGCAGGGGAGGTCTGAAACCTGGTTTGGTTCCTTGTCTTAAAATCCCCCTTCAAAAAATGATTCTCTTTACACTTGGATGCTCCTTTCCCTTCGGATTTTTGGTCCATGCTGTTCCCAGCAAAGCCCTTTAAGTCCTAGGCTCTCTGGCAAATAGCAAACGAGGTCTCCTCAACCTCTTCCCCACACCGGCACGTCGGCGAGTTGCCCCAGACCAGCAGTGGGTCTCAGACCATGGATATAATGGAGGCTGTGATTTCCGCCTTTGGCCCCAATTTTGCTGTTGTTCTCAGGGAGGCAGAGGGTCCTTGACAGAGACGTTCCTATTAATCTGGTGACCCACCCAGCCTAGGCCACGCCATTCTAATCAAAGCCTCCTTTCAGGGTGGGAATCTTCACATTTAGGAAGTCTCTTTCTTGGTCAAGCCCTGAGGTGGTCTCTAATCCTTTCTCGTTTTTCCTCCAGGTTTCACAGTATTTGGTAGTTAGACTTCACAATTTGTGGCTCTTTCCTTGTTTTTTTGTATAAGATGATGGGTTTTTTTCCTCCCCTCCTTTTTTTTTTTTTTTTAACTTACTTTCTGTGGGTGTCTAGTCAGGGAGGGGAACTAAAAATGCTAAAGGGGCTTCCCCCTTTAACTAGAATTCCAAAAGGTCTTTTTAAGCCCAAATCCCTTCATCAAGTTCTTATCCTTCTGTATTATGTGTATTGCAAATGGCTTCAAGCCTGCTTGGGGTAAGGGGAGGAATACATACGTCAATTTTTTTTTTTAAGATTTTATTTATTTATTTGACAGAGATCACAAGTAGGCAGAGCAGCAGGCAGAGAGAGGGGGAGGAAGCAGGCTCCCCACTGAGCAGAGAGCCCGATTCGGGGCTCGATCCCAGGATTCTGGGATCACGACCTGAGCCGAAGGCAGAGGTTTTAACCCACTGAGCCTCCCAGGCGCCCCCGATACGTAAATTTTAAAATCCCACCTGCTTCCATTTGCCTCCCTTTCAACTTTGATGTCTGGTCCTCTCTTTGGAAGTATCTTCAGTTTTTACTTTTTCTGTCATTTTTCTCAGACAACCTGGAAACTTCGGTTCTCTAAAAGAGGTCAAAGAGATATTCTTCGAGGCCTCTCCGCTTTCCCTCCAGCCGGGAGAGCAAATGGCGCTCGTCAGAGACGTAATTAGTTCTCTTCCTTCGTGGCCAAGCCTTGTGCCCCAAATCTCTAAGCAAACCTCCAGAGCGATGGGCTTCCCCCTCGAAACCCTCGCAACCACTGCCATGGTCTTCTGGGAGAACCACTCTGGGGCAGCCCACGCCAGGCCCCTTCTGTGCAGATCCGCTATGTATTACAGAGGCGAACCCCTCGTCAGCCCAAGAGCCTGGTCACTCCTTCCACCCACATCGCCGCGGGGCTGCTGAGCAGTGTAAGCTCGGAGGAAGCAGCCTGCTCACCAGAGTTCCCACCTGCTTCCTACACCTGTTCTCCCGGAGTCCTGATCCAAGGCAAAAGAAAAGAGGATTCAGCCTTGCCTGGATGTTTATCCTGCTGGTGGAATGTCATTCAATATGGAAAATCAGGCAAGTGGCGTTCCAAAGAAATGGATCACTGGGTTGACAATTTCCCTGGACTCATTGTGTTCACAGCTGGGAAATCGGGTTCCCCCAAATTATGCTTTCAGGATCCTTGCAGAGCAGTAGGAGCGAGAATGGAGTCCTGACCTCTCACTAGTGTAAACAAAACAAAAGCAGTGGTAGGATCCCAGAGAGAAGACCAATAGCTTCTACTAAGACCGCTGTTGACTGTATTCAAGAACCTCTATTCACAGCAAGGGCGAGGGGCACCATTTACACCTTGTCTCCATTAATCTCACAAGCAAATACCTCTGTTTGATGCAGAAAGACACTAAGGATCCCAGTAGAAAATGGAAGGGACCAAAGGAGTATTTTTAGAGTGATTACGTTGTTGATAATTACTTCTTAAGTCAAAATGTTTTAATGTTTGGCTTTGAATAAATCTTCCAAGAAGGGGCAAATTGAGAGGTAAGGGGTAACCTTGAACTTACATCTTAAAGCATTTTAAGGTTAGAAACCAACCTCTCCAGAGATGCTTCTGAGTATGAGAGTGGAGCCTGTGTCTCTCCCAGGCCAACACACCCTCTTCCCCACAGTCAGTGTTGACATGGGAATGGCAGCCACACAAATGGAAAAACCCCAATATATCACAGCGGTTCTGTTTTTGTCACTGTGACCGTGAATATGACCAAAGAGAACTCCCCAACTCAATCAAAGAATGCAGGACTTTTGAACGAGAAGGAATCTTACAGATTCTGACCCCTGCATTTCAAAAAGACAGCAGGCAAAGTGCTTTACTCAGTTTACTTTTTTAAAAGCTGTAAGGATAAACGGTTGGTATTATAACCAAGACATTTCCTCCCTGATGTTTTCCTAACCCTCTCTAATATTGAGAACACAACGGGAAAAATAGTGCACAAATGTAGCCCCAGGGTAGACGCCTGCAGTCTGACGAGGGTGTTCTGAGAGACCCCAGCCTGAGTGGAGAAGGCATGGAGGATGTGGGAAAGGGCCAGGGAGAAGCAGGGATGATCCACTCACTAGGGACGCAAGGAAGGGCACATTTATTTACTCTGCCAATTAAATTAGATCTGTGTCATGGCCCATTCCACAAAAACAGAAGGTCCAGGATCTCACCTTCAGGGATACCTCCCTCCCCTAGATTGCATGAAATCTCCAGGGGCTTATACATTTAGATACTCTTGTTGAACCCATAAGACCCACCCTAGGCTCTCTTGCTTGGACACTGGAATTAATTCCCCACCATCCACCCAGTGTCCCCCACCATCTGTCTAGTGTGGCTTTTTCCTGCAGAAAAGTCTTACTTGCCCAGGGCCCTTCAAAAAGAGGTCATGATGCTTCAGACATCCACCCAGGGTGTGAAAGGTGGTGAAATCTGCAAGCTCCTTTTGAGGAATCCACCAGGGGTCAGACTCCTTACCTCTTCAGCCCCCACTAACCTTTGGGAATCATCCACTCATTTCTCCCACAGGTGCTTGTGAGTTCATCAAAAAAGGCCCAGACCTCAAAAAAAGCCCCGCCCAGGGGACGCCGTGTTATTTATGTAGCTGTTTAGGGGTGTTGGGGACGCCGTGTTATTTATGTAGCTGTTTAGGGGTGTTGGTCTTTTTTTTTTTTTTTAGACTTCATTTATTTAAGAGAGGCGGAGAGAGAGCACAAGTAGGCAGAGCAGCACACAGAGGGAGAGGGAGAAGAAGCAGGCTCCCTGCTGAGCAGAGAGCCTGATGCGAGGCTTGATCCCAGGACCCTGAGCGCATGACCCGAGCTGAAGGCAGGCGCTTAACCGACTGAGCCACCCAGGCACCCCTGGGCTTTTTTTTTTTTTTTTTTTTTATACTGGGCATTTTGCAGAGTGACTGGTATATGCCCGGCATTGTGCATACACTGTGCATCTCACCATGCTTTGCCGTAGACGGAGATTCTAAGCAGCTTACTGCTGCTTCCTTACTTACCAGGGTCCCTTAGCTCGAGTTAAGATTCCGATTCAGGTAGGATTCCCCAATGTACAGATCTGAAATAGCACATTCTGGCTTCATTATTACTAACTTTTGTGAATCCCAGAATCATAGAGTCGAAAAGACGACATTCCTCAAGACCTCCTGCTAACATTTCATCCTAGAGCAGAGAAGTGGAAGCTTTCATCACTGGAAGGTCTTCAACAGCAGAGATAAAAATCTATCTTCCCCCCGTTTCTCACAAGTCTCCTGGCTGTGGCCTCCAGGGCCGCACGCAGCCAACCCAATCCCTTCTTCCTCCTGATCGCATTTTAGAGCTTGGACAGAATCTCCCTTGTCTTCTGTCTTTTGCAACCTAGTCACCCCCAGATTCTTCAACTCTTTTCTCAATGACTGATTTCAATTCCTCTCGCCTTTTATTTCTGGTGAGCAGCTGGGTCGTGAGGAAGTTATGAAAGAAAAATCAACTATTGTCTGTGACATTACTGGGCATTTGTGTTGATCCTCATCCTACCTCTTTGGTAGACTCTACCAGGTGCCAGAAACATTCGAACACAACTCCTAGGTGATTTAGGAAACCCTTGAAAAACCCACCTACTGGGTAACAAGATGTTTACCTGTAATTACCTCAGAGCAAAGGTTAAGCACTTTGGAATATTGAAGACATTTTAAAAGATTATTTTCAAAATTTGCAAGAGGGGAAAATACGAGAACATCTGTTCTTTAAAATCACTATAAAATATTCATGTACAAATGACTTAAAAATACGGAGTAGCAAATCTATTTGGAGTTATTTGGGTATGTGAGTTCAGAAAGTCTCTGCTGGGAAGAGAGAATTTTTCCCTAAGAGTTCCTTCCTAAATCTTTTTATCTTATAATTTTCTTTATAATACTACACCTTTCCTCAGGGATTATTGCCATGATATTTAAATAGGGCTTTTTTTTATAATAAGGGTTTTTAAAAATAGATCTTTCTTGGCAAGTGAGAAAAGTTCTTTTGGAACTGTTCTAGTCTCTGAGATAAACATTATGTAAAGGAGTGTTTATGCCGTGAACCCAGAGATTCACCTGAAGCACTATCATGCCCTTCATAGAGCAGCGTCACGTCTCTGAATTTCATTCTGGCATCGCGTGTAGGAAGAACCTCGGAAGGCCCCTGGTTCTTGGATGTTTTGCTTCATCTCTAATGCTGTGTTACTGTCCATTTAAGGACTCTTGTTAGAGTTTGCTAATCTTGACATAATCTTGGTGACTTTTTGGTAAGGTCAGAACAGAATTCTCTTAGATACTAAAGGATCTTCAACCCTTTCTTAAGTGCAATTCTATTTGACCGTGTTTGGACTGGATTCTACTGAAGTCAAACTATGGAGCTGACTCGCTTTATAAAAATTATGATGCCCAAATAAGATAGCCAGGTTTAGAAAAAAAAAAATCCCCAGTTAAATGTAAATTTCAAATAAGCCACACATTTTTAATAAACATGTCCCAGTGGGCGCCTGGGTGGCTCAGTGGATTAAGCCACTGCCATCGGCTCAGGTCATGATCTCAGGGTCCTGAGATCGAGCCCCGCATCGGGCTCTCTGCTCCGCAGGGAGCCTGCTTCCTCCTCTCTCTCTGCCTGACTCTCTGCCTACTCGTGATCTCTCTTTCTCTGTCAAATAAATAAATAAAATCTTTTAAAAAATAAAAAAATAAACATGTCCCAGGAGCACCTGGGTGGCTCAGTGGGTTAAAGCCTCTGTCTTCGACTCATGTCATCCCAGGGTCCTGGGATCTAGCCCCACGTAGGGCTCCCTGCTCAGCGGGGAGACTGCTTCCCTCCCCTCCCCACCCCCGCCTGCCTCTCTGCCTACCTGTGATCTCTGTCTGTCAGATAAATTAATAAAATCTTAAATAAATAAATAAATAAATAAATAAATAAAATAAACATGTTCCAAATACTATATTTCATCTGGCATCCCTATGCCCGTACTCAATGTCAAATGGCCTGTGTTAATTTTCCCTAATGAACTGTAGAAGTATTTCCATTGTGTGATAGAATAAAAACTGCATCTATTTTTTAAATCTTTATTAAAGACATAAGAAATCCTTTCTTGAAAAAAAAAGGGGGAGCATGTGCCAATTGAGGCATATGGCTAGTCTCACCCAATGTATGTGCTTTGCACAGAGTTGGAATCTGGGCCACTACTCATTTGTTAAGAGCTGATAATTGGGGGAAACTACAAATGAGCTGAAAACAAAACAAAACAAAAAAAGGATGAAAGGGAAGGAAATGCTCTCAGCCCCTGAAGGATGGTGAAGAGGTCAGAGGTCTTATGTCCTACCGCCGTTTCCCCCACATCTAGCACTGTGTCCGATACACAATAAATATTTGTATACTGACGTGTAGATGAATGAAGGAAAGAACATCACGCTCAAGGCTTCCTTCTCAAGCCACTGCTACAAGATACCAGAGACATCTCAGATCTCAGAGTTGTATGTCTCTAACATAAAAGACTAACCTTTAAAATGTGTGGCTGTGAGAGTGAATGAGTTTTGACAAGAAAAAATGCGTCTTCCCTAAATGAGACTCTCCTTCTTACCTGAGATGGAAAAGATAAAAAAGACCGAAGTTTGAATGAAAAGCCATATAACTGTTTCCAGTAGAAGGAACACTACTTATGATGAAATAGCGTCAGAAACATTGGCTGCCACCACCACCACCACCCTGATCATAACTCCCTATCAAAAAAGGACACTCCGTGCTGAAATGTTGACGTTCGAGGTAGAAGGCCAGGGATCATTAATGCAACAAACGGAACAAAGTGGAGGGGGCTGGGATGGGATGAGACCGAATGGGACAGGCAGGATGGAACTGGGACATCTGTATTGAATAATGATAAAAATGTCAAATGCCAAGATTTTATTTATGTTCAGATGACATCTTAAAGGCATTGTATGTCTTCCTTCTCTCCAACATAAGAATTTTCTAAATAAGGTTTATGGGTATTTTTGAGTGATCTACTAAAGTACTGATCAGAAATTCTGCCTCAAATAATTGGGCATCAGGGTGGATGCTATTTAAGTAGTTAAATGGAGACCCATGTAACGTTCTCGTGCAAAGCCTGTGAAGCCAAAGACGTTTTAAGCTTTAATCGCTTCAACTGAGCATGCGTCAAAGTTGGTACCACTCCTAGTATTCTTGGATCCCTGAATATGTGCTCACTCGGAGAATTTGGTCTATACCCAGTAAATTTCATGAGCGAAAACAGTAGCCAGAAACATGCAAGTAGCCAATACACATCTCTTTCTGTAAAAGGGAGATTATTTCCATACAAAAGAACCATAATCATTTTTTCCATGATTCAGATAGATAAAGGTTTTATTTTTATTACATAAATGCACATTTTCATGGACTTTTATTGTTATTTTGTTTACCCCAACTCACTTTGCAACTTCATAAAAAAAAATTCAGGGTGGGTATTTTATTTTCCAAAGTTGATTGAAGCAAATACAAACAGTAAATGGTCTCCAGTTCTATATATTAAATTTTAAGGATGTGTTTTCTATGCTGTGCTGGGCAGAAGACAGCTATTATGAAAAGTCATTTAAAGAAGCAAACAAGCTTTTGTAATCTGTTCTTCGGCAATACACGCATAGTCAACTTCATAAAATGAGCCTCTGCTTTTACTTGATTTGAAATTTTATTTGAAAATGAAAAATACATATTTTTAACTTAAAGGAGTATGTTGAACAGGTCAGTCTAATCAACATTAAGGAATGAATTGTATTTGCTTGGAAATGTATTACCATCCTTCCTTACGCAAAAATGTACGTGAGATAATATAACCTAAAACACATGTGCAAGTGTAATTAAAAATATTGAGAAGGGGAAACCTTTTAGATATTTGAAGTCAATGGATATGTTCTTCTGAGGTTTTGGATTGTGTTGGGTTTGGGTTGTTTGTTTGTTTGTTTTGCTAAAATACACAGCTTTTTCAACCACCCCCCCCACATTGTGGTGTCAACACCTGTCATGGACTGAAAGTTTGTGTCCCACAAAAATTCATATGTTGAAATCATAACTTCCGATGCGATGGTATTTGGAAATGTGGTCTAGGAGGTGATTAGGTCATGAGAATGGAGGCTCATGAGTGGGATTGCTGTCACAATTAAAAAGACCCCAGAGAGCTCCCTGCCCCTTCCACGATATGAGAAGATGGCCATGTACAAAGCAGGAAACTGGTCCTCACCAGATGCCAAATCTGCCAGGATCTTGATCTTGGACTTCCCAGCTTCCAGCACTATGGGAAATAAATATTTGTTGTTTAAGTCACCCAGGCAATGGTATTTTTGTTATAGCAGCCTGAACAGACCATTATAGTAACCATCTATTCTGTGTCTGTACCTGAACATGCTCAGGATTACAAATGACCCGCTTAAAGTGTGAGCCCAAAATCTGTCCACAGAGCAACAGCAAACCAGAGGATCATCCTCCTTGTTCTGGACTCCATACTCCTCAATGTCACCATTGATGTTGCCTTGTTGGCATTCCAATCTAACTGTTTAAAAGATTTCTTTTTTATTTTATTTTATCATTGCTTATTATTGAATGAAAATGAAAGTGAATGTGCCAACACAACATTTTTATTTTATTTTATTTTATTTATTTGACAGAGGGAGAGATATCACAAGTAGTCAGAGAGAGAGGAGGAACCAGACTCCCCACCAAGCAGAGAGCCCAATGCAGGGCTCGATCCCAGGACCCTGAAACCATAACCTGAGCCGAAGGCAGAGGCTTAACCCACTGAGCCACCCAGGCACCCCCCAACACAACATTTTAAAGCATCTTAATGTGCTTTGGTTTCCCCCACATCCTTGTCCATCAGATTTGTCCTTTTCAACCGGAGGGCCATTACCCTGAGAAGAATAAGGATTGTTAGAACTGGAGTACGAACAGAGAAGATGTTAGTTTAAATGTTAACTTCCAAGTTAGGGTCTTGAAACTGTGAGAATCAGGAATATCATTTTCAAAAGCAAAGTTTTGGGTGAAAAAGAAAGATGTATGGGTTCAAAATCATCTGAACTTAAGAGTATTCAATTTTGTTGTTGCTGTTGTTTTTAGAGTTCTCGGTTTTTAGTGTCCGCCATGAGCAGGTAGAATGCAGGACATGAGTAAAATTAGGAAATAACACGGCCTTTCGCGCAGCTCTGAGTCCCCCACTGGAGCCAGGGAAACATGGTCCTTCCCTCCAAAGGAAATACAGGTATTGGGAGCTGGCAAGGGCAGTGACTGCTTCCTCCAGTCCTCTCTGCCTAAACACGCCACACTTCACATCGACTCTACTGCAGTGGACCTGTGGGGCTCAGGATACATACAGGACTGTTTTCTCCCAGAGTCCCTAACAACGACTGCAGCATCCTTCCCCCCCCCACTGTTCTGGGGTTACAGACTTATCAAGGCTCTCTGCAGCCCTGATTTGTAATTAAATAATAGTAATTAACTAATTTAAATATGTACACATTTTTTTAAATGCCACAAAGCATAAGCATGTATACAATTGGATGAATTTTCACATCTACACAGGTCAGGAAGTGGACCATGACCAGCACCCCAGAACCCCTCCCTGTTCCCCCTCCCAGTCATTAATGCCCCTGTCCCAAAGGTAACCGTTATTCTGTCTTCCATCACCATAGATTAGTTTTGCCTGTTTTTGAACTTTATACAATATGCATTCGTTTGTGTCTGGTTTCTTTCACTCACTATCATGTATGTTTTATTCATCTCTGTTGTCACCCATACCTACACTTTATTCATTTTCATTGTTGAAGAGTGGTCCCAGTGAATCAACGTCACAATTTCTCTATTTTGTTGTTGTTGTTGTTCAACTGACAATGGATATTAGAGCGGTTTACAGGTTTTGTAAACAATGCTGCTGTGAGCATTCCTGATAGTGTTTTCCGATACCCACATATACACATTTCCGTTGGATTTACACCTAAGAGGGAAACTGCCACGGAGTCACAAGCTGTGTGTATATTTGGCTTTAGTAATTGCTGATAAGCAGTTTTCTGAAATAGTTGTATTTGCTTGAACCCTCAGAAATTACAGTTTTTGCAGGTCAGAGCTGAATGTTAGTAATTTCAATGGCTCAGCCTCCAATTTACACCTCTACCAGCCTGTGTGAGTTCCAGTTGCTCCACATCCTCGGCAACATGTGACATTATCAGCCTTTTAGATTTAGCCATTCTACCGAGTGTGTAGTGTTAGCTCTCTTCAATTTTAATTTCTGGTTTCATGATGACTAACAATGCTGAGCCCTTCTTCATATTCTTTTTGGGCCATTTCCCTATCTTCCTTTTTGAAGTTCTGTTCAAGGTTTCTTGCATTTTTAAAACATTGGGTTGTCTGTTTTTCTGACTGCCCGTGCGTGTTGCTTTTATGTCATGGACACGAGTTTCTTGTCGATACATGGATTGCAAATGTCTTCTCCCATGGGGTGGTTTGCTTTTCACTTTCCTAATAGTATATTTGATGAACAGAAGTTCTTATTTTTCATATAGTCCAGTTTTCTAATGTTTCCCTTTTTTGTTTAGTGCTGCTTCCACCCTAATGTTTAAGAACTCTGGCTGGCTCAGTTGGTAAGTGGCTGCCTTTGGCTCAGGTCATGATCCCAGGGTCCTGGGATGGAGTCCCGCTTCCACATCGGGCTCCCTACTCAGCAGGGAGTCTGCTTCTCCCTTTGCCCCTCCCCCGCTCATGCTCTCTGTTGCTCTCTCTCAAATAAATAAATAAAAATCTTTTTTTTTTAAAGAACTCTTTGTCTACTCCAAAGTCATTAATATAACCTTCTGTGTCATACTTCTAGAACCTTTATAATTTTAACTATCACATTTGTAGCTATAATCCACTAGGAGGTGATTTTTGCATAGGGTGTGATGTGGTGACAAGATTCAAATTTTTTCCATATGAATATCCTGTTGACCCAGAGCCATTTATTGAAGATAATTTTTTTCTTATTGTACCCAGTGTCCCATTCGTCACCAATCAGGTGACAAAGTGTTGGTCTGTATCTGGACTTCCTATTCTATACCCCTGATTTGTTTATATATCTTTTACCAATATTACACTCTTACAATTGCTGTAGCTTTAGCTGGAAATGTAAATCTTTCCATTTCATTCTTCAAGATTGCCTTAGGTATTCTTAGGTATTTTCTGTGCTCTGTATCACCATATAAATTTTGGAAGCAGCTTGTTAATTTCCATACACACACACACACACACACACACATCTGCTGACATTTTGATTAGGCTTATAATAATCTTTAAACTAATTTGGGGAGAAGTGGTAATTCTGAGTCTCCTAATCCATGAATGTGGACTAGGCGTCCACTAGCCTACTTCCTCTGATGAAATAGCAAATGCTTCAAGAGAAAAAGCAATGCAGAATAGCAGGCTCGTCTCAATGAGTCTTCCTTCTTTCAAGGATCTTGACACTTTAAATCCTGGTTTCTTGGTAGTTCATCGACAACCTTAAACAGATATTTTCCCCTAGCTTTTCTTGGATGGGGATTGTTCTGATACAACCTTGTCCATCAAAGTGGAAGTAAGCATAAGATGGGAAGTAGAAGTGGCATAAAGCAGGAGTCAGCTATTCAACAAAGATGTGATCAAGTCCAGGTTTTGATGCTTAACTGTATTTGGGATTCTAATAAGCCTGAGTTTCCTTTAAAAACATCAGATTAAAGACAGAGGCAGGAGATGATGGGGTATTTTCAGGAAACGGCTCTTCTTCCAGAAGAAGGATACAGAAAGAGGAGCACCTGGGTGGCTAAGTCAGTTGAGTGCCTGACTCTTGATTTTGGCTCAGGTCATGATCTCACAGTTGTGGGACTGAGCCCTGTGTCTGGCTCTGTGCTCAGCATGGAGTCTCCTTGAGATTCTCTCCCTCCCACTGCCCCCCATCCTCTCAAATAAATAAATAAAACCTTGTTTAAAAAAAATAAAAGAAGGGTGCAAGAAGAGAGGACTGGGTGATAAATGTGGTTGGTCTCTGCACTCACCATGCACCAGGCACTGTGCGATCACACAAGATGGTCCTCATGTCACAGATGAAATCAAGTAAGGATTAAAGAGTAGCTTTTTCCAGTTCTCACAGCTAGCACCCATCAGTGATAGAGCCGAATTTCAATCCAGCGAGCCTGATTCAGGGCATCTGCTCTTAACCAGAGAAGAGCAGTGAACTTTGGAGCTTAAACTTTGTTCCACATTCACTGGACAGTGAATGGACAATTCCATTTCAGATGGAAAGGTGAATAAATCTCTCAACATAGATTTTAGGGGAATCTTTCAACATAGATTTTATGTTGAGATTCCCACATCATTGTCTTATAGTCTTCAAAACAAAAGAAAACAAACAAAAAAAATGTTTGCAATTTATTAAGTCATGTATCTAAAGAGACCATCACCCAACTTGGTGCAAATGTTATGCATTTTCTTGGTTTCATATTTCTGTCTTGAATTCCTAGATTCATAATTCCTACAAAACCAAAGTACCTCTTAGGAAATGGGCACATGTTAAAAAACAAAATAGAAAAAGAAATGGGTATGTGTGCTGTATTATATCTGCTCTCTGTATATCTGTGTTCCTTTCTGACCTATTTCCACATGTTCAAGATTGTTGTTCTCATTGGCTATATTGTTTCCGTGTTTATTACTACTACTTTTTAATTGCTTTAAAACAAATCTTTCCATAGTATAATCTTGTCAATACTTCCACGCATGTCTTCTACTGGCAAGGGGGATTTTTAGATGCTATCAATATTTTTAATAAATTATTTTAATTTCTCTGGTTGTGAAAATAGTGTGCATTTTTTAACTTATTTTTATGTGAACATCATCTTTTTTGAGATTAATTCTTAATCTATTATTAGCTTTTTCTTTTTCCTTGTTGTCATCTTATCCCATTTGTTCTTTTCATTAAAACCTCGTCGTTGCCTGCCTTTTGGCAGAGACATTCTAGCTTTGCATATTCTAAGTAGGTGATATTATCTAGTGCTGTTCCTTACATACTTAAATACTGCATAAATTTATCACCTCTAAGCAACTGGGCCAGTATTGTTGTCTTATTTTTTTTAGACTCCTACTGTCTTAGTGTCTTAGTCAGTTCAGGCTACTATAAGAAATTACCACAGCCCTGGTGGCTTCAACAGCATTTACTTCTCACAGTTCTGGAGGCTGGAAAGTCCGAGATCAGGGTGCCGGCAGATCTGGCATCTGGTGAGGACCCACTTCCTGGTTTGTAGATGGCAGTCTTCTCATTGTAGCCTCACCTGGCAGGGAGCAGACAGAGAGGCAAGCTGTGCCCCATCTCTTCTTGTTAGGGCACTATTCCCATTCATGAGGGTGGAACTTCTCCCAATACTATCACATTGAGGGTTAAGATTTCAACAAATGCACGGGGCGGGGGTGGACACAAACATTCAGTCCGTAACACTTTGGCTTGATGTTGACATCGTCTCTCGGCTTATGAAGGTGATTTGACTAGATGAGACTTCATTGGCTGGCTTCTCGAGATATTTACCAGGCCTGTGAATTTAACAGCCTGGTTGCCTGTTGGGTCTATTATTAAAGTGATTTTTTTAATCAGTTGATAGCGAGGATTCTCAACATGATTTCATGCATCTTAAAATTATAGCAATAATAATAACAGCAATAATAATAAATTTGAGTATTTATTATATGCTTGACCTTGTGCTAAATGTTTTGCTTTCATCATCTCATTTAATCCTGCTCAAATAACTATCGGCACCCCCTTTATCATATGACAACCCCAGCCCAGACACTAAGGGACAGTGTGTGATTCAAACTCAGGTCTTTCTAAATCCAAAGGCTGTGTGGTCTGCTCTATTTCATGTTAGCACCATGTGACCCGCACTGCTTTTCAATAATGCTGACAATTTGCCTGAACTCACCCTCTCTGATCTTTGACTTCATTAGTGGCTTTCTGTTTATTCTGTCTTGCCATATAAAACTTTTCGGCATTTCTTCCAAGCGTGTAAAACAAAAAACTCAGTGGGAATTTTATGGCAAGAACTGGGATAAAAATTCAGAGCTTCGGGTCACATCACCATTCAAATTATATTGGAAAGTCCAAACCATGTGTTGACTTCCTCAAGCTTAAAATCATTTCTGAAATTTTTGTTAGGAACTCGCATTTCCTTTCAATGTTTCCCCGTGCTGCTTGGCATGTACGCGCGCAAAGATTTGGTTGACTATAGGGAGAAAGCTTCTCATCATTGTTTTATGGAGCCTTGTTGACACCTTCTGCAAGCTAAAGAGAACAGGACAAGAGCCTGGTGCAGCGCATGCGTCGCAGCCCTGGACCTGAACCAGCAGAGAGCGCTCGCAGGAGCCCCGCGGAGAGGGGCGGTTGCTGGAGGACTGCGCGGAGGAAGTCTCCCAGGCTGAGGACACACCGCCCTCTGCGCCCATCCCTAGGTGCCCCTCTAGACCAGGGCAGCCCCCCCACCAGCCCCAGCCTGGACTCTTGCACAGAGAAGCCTTTTCCGGCCCCTATTCCGTCGCGCTGGCTTCTCCTATCATCGCTGAATCCCATCCTTCTGGTAGGTCATCCTCCCAGCCTGTCAGTGTGATCATGAATTTCTGGAATCCAGGATTTCAGACAGGACTCTCATTTTTGTTTCATCTTCAAAACTGTAAAACACATTTCAACATTTTCACAGGGATTTTACTTAGAACCTTCAATAGGTCCAAAGATGGAGTTTAGAAGCATAGAAAAATCCTCCCTACAGGTTTATCCTGAGCAATTAACAGGTTATGGATTCATTTATGCTTTAAAAAAAAAAAAAAAAAAGATTCGCTAAAGAATAAACTGCTTTCCTCTGTCACAGTCCCTCAGGTGTCTCTCCTTTGGGGGCCTCTTAAGGTGACCGTGAAGCAATATTTAGGTATTTCTGGGTCTTCTTGGCATGAGACCATCTGCTAGCCAAAATGTTGCTCATATTTTAAGACCCCCCTTCTTCTGGTGCTTAGCATAGCTAAAAACCACCTTTGTATTTTTTTTTCTCCTCGTTTTTGCAAATCTCAGATTAAGTAGGGTTTTATCCTCCACGACTCATCCTCCTAAGTCTCTGTCATTTCTTATTTTCAGCTCTGTTTCAAGAGCTTCTTGCATCTGTGTCCCAAAGCTTTTTATACTGTGTGTTCGTCAGAGAGACCCCGGGGCAGTTATATTGATTTCTTTAGATGTTATAAGAAGAGTTCGGGCAAAAAGAGTCACTATCTACTGATCTTTAGCCTTTGTTTCTTGGATCTCTCCCTCCACCTCTTCTCTCTGTCTCTGTCTCTCTCTCTCTCACCAACTCTGCTAGACCACTGTGACCACCATCACTCCGGGTACTCCTGGCTCTTCCAGCTGAAGGGTAAAGCGTTTCTCTCTTCCTTTAATGGAAGAGAGACATTAGCCTTCTCTCAAGTCCTTCAACCCACCAGGCTCCTTCCTGCCTCAGGACCTTTGCACGTTCTGCCTCTGCCTGGAACATCCTGCCCTCCATCTCCACACACTCATTTCCCCCCACTCCTCCTCTGGCTCCTCTCTTCTCCCATCCTGCAGGTCTTTATTTTCAGACCACTTCCTATGATGGGCTTTTCTGATTTGAACTCCCCTCCTTTGGTGGAAATTACATGTTCTATGGCATTCTCAAGCATATCACCCTGTTGGTCTCCTTCAGACCACCTATCACATTTCCAATTATATGCATAGTTGTGTTTGTTTCTCTCATACCCTGCCCTCCACTCTGCCTCTGAGCCCCATGAAAGCAGGGGAGTGTTTGTCATTGTAACTACACACCCATCCCAAGGCATGAAAAAGCACACAGTCAATATTTAACCAGATGAGTGAACGAACCACCAAATGCTGAATATTTTAGGAACATTTTCCTAGAAGGCAGGAGAAAACAACAAATTTGAAACTGCAGTACTGGAAGAGCTTAGAGAATTCTCTGTCTTAATTTTACTGACCATGTGAGCCCAACGAGCTTCCCTGTGTGGTCACATGGAAGAAACTAGTGCTGGGGTAACCCACCGTCCCGGTTTGCTCCTGGCCACCTGGCTGGAGCACACCAAGGCCCACATCTCAAGAAACTTTCCCATCCCAGCCAACCCAGGATAGTTGATGACCCTACCTAGCACAGTCCTTGTCTTAACCCCACCTGGAATAAGAGAATAACGAGTTTTTCTGAGCTCTGAACGTTTTCTTTCAGCACCAAGACTGATTATTTTTTGTGGACTTTCTGGCTGCGTGAAAATCTCTGAATGCGACAATGTATTTTGGCGGGAAACCTGCCTTGGGGCTGGGTTCTTGTTTGGGTTGGTGTATTACCAGAGTGTACGTACTCAGGAACCATACGTTTTGCTTTCTCCAGGAGTGGCTTTCGCTAACTATGGCGTATTTTGTTTCTATTGAGCTGTACAGGTTGGCATTTCTCTTCTTCCATATGTTGTTAAGATCTTTTCTTTCCACGCGGACTTCAGGAATTTTCAGCCACTAATTACCTAGGGTTACTTTTTGTGGATGTTCTTGAGTTGTTTCTACTGTAGTTCTTTGGGAACCATATTACAAGAATTTTTCTTTCCTCTTCCTACTTCCTCTTTCACTTCCTTCAAGTTTACCTGTACCCTGGGGAACATCCCTCCTCTGCCAGTCCTCAGGGCTCTCTCTTGTGTTAAAGCCCAGCTTACGGAATTCCTCGGCTCTGGCTGCCTTTTCCCTCTTTTCTGTGGACCTAATTTTTCTTCCTGTTGGCTGGTAATAATTTCCAGTTTGCTGGTTATTGTTTCTAATGTCCTTTTTATAATTCCTTGAAGCTTGTGATTAGAAAAAGGGGTTGATCCAAAATCTTCATGTTTCTGAATTTCTGAGACACTCTTTGGAAACCATTTCTTTTCTCCAGCCTTCCTGTCCACTTCTATTTTATTCCATCTTATCACAGTGATTACTAATAATACCATCTGGAGGTGTCTGCTTTCATTTAGTTACCTTTTTTTTTCTTTCCTGAATTAATTTATTAACTAGTCTACTATTTTCCTTCTTAAGGGGTTTGCCTGCCTTGTAACTCAGCGACCCTCGTGACTCCTCCTCTGCTTTGAATTTTAATAGCATTCTATTTTTGGAAAAGAAAAAAAAAAAACGACAAATGTGAATGCAGAGGCTTGTAATTCATTCTAACTATTTCTTTCCATTTTTGCCATAGAGAGCTGATAACTGAGGCTGAGGCCATGCCAATGCCACCATCCAGGATGTCCTATGTTCTCTGGATTTTAGATCAGGGCTTTCAGGACTATCGGCACCCTTGTGAATCAAGACCAATAAAGTGACATGACATGTTACGATATGATATGATATGATATGATATGATGAGATGATACAGAGTATCCAGGACTTGGAAGAAAAAAATTCTATGGGTGATTCTCTGAAAGTCAGTAAATAAGAGCTACCTGTGATAAGGGATAAAAGAGAAGCACTTGGCTCCCCAAAGGACTGTCCTTAACTCACAAATAATCAAATCAATTTGGAAATCGTAATAACCAAAATAACCTGCAGGCACAACAGACTCAGCGGTTTGGTGAAGCCGCAGGTTTCCTCCGTGAAACAGGCCAAACACTATATTCATTGACCTTGAGACACAGATATATGCTCAGGAAATCTTCGATAACGGAAGCATATTGGAAGGACACAGCAAGAGCAGCTCTCAGCCTCCCTCCCCTACCCCCCACCTCCTCTCCCCTACAGTGTCTGCTTTCTTTGGGTCTCTCCTGTTTGACTTTCCTAAGCAGGCGCCATCCAATGGGGCTGGCGATCAGGATCCAAGGAGGAGTTTCTCTGCTAGGCAGCCTTCAGCTCCAGCTGGTCCAATCAAAACAGCAGAACTTGTTCTGCTCAAAGCATAAAGCTTTGCAAGCCATAAAAAAATTGCGAAGAGGTTACTTTTCTCAGAAGGGAACTACATAACTGACGCCTTGGAAACTGTGTAAGGAAAAATAAGAGTGTGAACAGCTGATAAAACAAACAAGCAAACCGGAAATTTCTGACCAAGGTAGTAAGAAAGGAGGTAGGAGAGGCCTTCCGAGTTTTTCCTGTGACACTTACTGCCACCTTTTCCCTCTGTGCCTTTTGTTTTGATGCATGAGGTTGAGTTGGAAATTCAATACTTGACTGTTTCCCCTACGAAAATGGCTATTTCATTGGCTTTGATTTAATATTTATTACTCAAAATACCACTGGCTTCTTTTGTTGTCTTTTTGTACCCAAATCTTACTTATCCTCCAAAGCCCAGTCCCAAGCCCAATGCCAGTCCATCACGAGCCTCCCTCGGGACCCCAGCTGACCATGCTGCCCTCCCAACTGTCTGCGTTCTAGTTTACCAACGACCCTCATCTCTGCCCACGCCGGATTGTGGGTCTTCCCCTACACGGCTCCTCTCAACTCCTAACCATGAACCTCATTTTCGAGCCCTTTCCTCCCTTCCCCAATATCCACTAGCGCCTCCTTTAGAACTAAGGAGGACCTTATGGCAGGCAGAATAACAGTTCATAGGTTACCTCACTTGGCAAAAGAGAATTGAGGTTTCAGAGACAATTCGGGTTCTAATCAGCTGGCCTAGAGACAGGGAGATTATCCTGGTGGGCCCAGACTAACCACATGAGTGCTTAAAAGTAAAAGAAGAGGCAGAGGAGAGGGTGGGAGTGATGGAATGTTACTCAGCCAGCCATCGGCCATCGCAGGCCTTGAAAATGGAGGAAGGGGCTACAAGCTGAGAAATGCAGGCAGCCCCTCGACACTGGAAAAGGCAAGGAAACAGATTTTCCCCTGGAGAGTCCAGCTCTGCCAACACCTCGACCTTAGCCCAGTGAGACCTGTGTCTGACTCTTGAATTACAGCACCATAAAACAATACACAGGTGTTGTTTTAAACCACCCAGTTTGTAATGATTTCTTACCGAGGCCATAGAGAGCAAATACGAAGCCCAACAAATATTTGTGTAATTAACCAATTATAGTCATTGTTTAATCATTTTTTAATTTCTAAAGCAGAATTACATCAACTCAAATTGCACAGGATCTCACACTTAGAAGACTTCTCTTTATTTATGGA
Organism: Martes martes; assembly: GCF_963455335.1. Classification (NCBI taxonomy): domain Eukaryota; kingdom Metazoa; phylum Chordata; class Mammalia; order Carnivora; family Mustelidae; genus Martes; species Martes martes. The sequence goes on along the minus strand of NC_137900.1, from coordinate 64,572,587 downwards.
GATGAGCAGAAATATAAATCTTCTTTCTTTTCATTAAAACACGCATTCAGGGGCACCTGACTGACCCAGTCGATTAAGTGGCTGCCTTTGTCTCGGGTCATGATCCCAGGGTCCTGGGATCGAGCCCCCCATCAGGCTCCCTGCTTGAAGGAGAGCCTGCTTCTTCCTGTCACTCTGCCTACCACTCCCCCTGCTCATGCAGGCCCTCTCTCTCTCTCTCTGTCAAATAAACAAATAAAATCTTTAACAAAAAATAAATAAAATAAAAATAAAACACGCATTCAAAACAATATATATTTTTATATGTTTAAGCAAAGCAGAAGGTCATATGTGACCTCCCCAAGATGCAACTGCTTTCATTCTCTCTTCCCTTCCACCCCCGATCGTAGGCACATGTGATTTTACACTGAAATCACAGCAGTCGTAGCAGAAATAGGATGGCATATTCGCTTACATGTGGTATTTTATAATAAATCTATCTCATAATTTGATGTGGTCCTCATAATTGTGAGTATAATCATTACCTTGTGTTCCTGTAAGTTGGAATGCCAGAGTTTCCTTCCTTTCCTATTCCATTGACCATTGGGTTTTCTCCAGGTCTTTTTTCCTCACACTCAGAGAAGATACTGGAATTAGTTTTCGTCTTCCTTTAGCCTTTGGTTCTGTTGAGTTATCTGCACAGCCCACTTCCCCAGTGGAGACAACCGAAAGAAAGGGTCTCCTTGGTAGGGATTTCTCTCGAGGGCCATCTCTAGGGAGAGTCCAGGAAGGCCATCAGAGGTTGACCATCTTCACAACTGTTCTTGCCGGCATTTGGGGCATCTCATAGCTGTGTGTGTTGTGACTGCTTCGCTCGCCAGTCAGGGCCAGCCTCCATTTGTTATTTCATTCCTTATATTTTTATGGAGCAAAAGACACTTCTGGCCTTTGTTCATTGACCTGTAGTAAGAACTTGATTGTTTCCTTATAAATACCACTTTAGAAAATGTAATTCTTAACTTTCCGTCAGAAGTATCTGCCTGTGTTTGGTCATCTGGTTTGCTCCTTAATTTTCTCTGTGGAGGGTTGGCTTTGTTTGTTTGTACAATTTTTTAGGAAAACCCAACCAAACCAAAACCCCAACAATGACAAAATGAAACTGCTTCTATGTTATCTGAACTCTATGAAGCAAGCTAGGTGATTCCAAATAAATGGGAACATTTGAAGTGGGGTATTATATGAATAACCTGTTATGCTGGCTTTCAGTTTTAATCTGATAACATATTATATAATTTATACCATTAATAGCAGTTTATTATTTTTGACAAAATTTCTGTAGCTTATTTAATTTTCTTTTATTTCCCAACAAAGCTATAATTTGAAAATGAGCAAAAAGCTCAAAATTAAATCGATTCAGAAAAAAACAACCTCTACTTCTGTCTGACAGCATTTTTTTTTCTGACTGTAAAAACAGTGAATGTTTACTTTACAAAAATTAAAAACGACAGAAAGGAATTTAAAAATAAATTTATTTCAACTTTGATCTCTCATCATCCAGAAATAACCCGTGCTACACTGAGGTGCCTTCTTTTTCGATCTTTTTTGCCAAGTGTGTGTGCGGCTGTATCAAATTTTAATAAATTCTTGATTAGACCATTCTGCATCATATTATTTCATGACCTGATTTTTTTTTCCTGGCGAGCATTTTCCTGTATCATTACATACTTCTGAACCAACCATATAACTGACTAACAGTATCTCCGGGCTAATTAGGCTCTACCTTAGAAGCCCTCCGAACTCCTGAAGGAAGTCTTCACATTCCTGAGTGGGAGGATGAGTCCAGTTTTTCTGCCCCCGGTCCTGAGATCCAGTTTGCGGAGGCTCCTGGGAGCAGCTGCCAACAGAAACAGTCACCTTGTGTGTGAGAACCAGAGCTCTCCCTGTGGCTGCCCCATCCACCTCCTGCAAGGCCTGGCACACTGTGTTCTAAGGCGCTACTTATTTTTAGAAGATGTTTTCCTCTTGTTTCTGCAGCTGTTTCTAATCACAAGCTTTGGGCACTCCATCCCGAAGAAACGCTGGCAGAGACAAAGGTGTAAAGAAGGAAAGGACAAGGCACTCGTCGGAACCATCTTACACACCATATTTCCCGAAAGGGAACTTTTCCCCGGGAGAACAGCACGTTTATTACCTCTTTGTGACGAAAGAGCAGAGGATGCCCGGCTGGAGAGATGAGGCTGGAGTCCCCACACTGCCCCTCAGTTATCAGGGAAACCCCTTAACTGGACTTTGATCTCCTCCTGGTTTAATAACAAATACACCGCTAACTGGGTTCGAGGATGAGGTCAAACTGCTTTGTAAATTGTAAGGACTATTTCCTGACCCTCAGTAGACAGTGAGAAGGAACTTCTGGGGCATCCTTCTTCGGCCTCCACTTTTTATTAATTGTTTATGCTTTCACAGGTTATCAACAACAAGACAAACTCACCTGTAAAAACTCTCCGAGGAGATTCGAGACTTCAGAAGGAATCAGGGGTTTGAGTAAAATTATGTTCAGAGCTGTACTACATCCCCAAATTTCAGTGGTTTCACACAATACATGTCGTATGGCTCATGGGAATATCCAACACGGATGTTGCTGGTTGGCAAGGAGACTTCCGACGACCTGGGCCCCTTCTACATTGTGGCTCTGTCCTCGCCCTTTGGGGCTTCCGGATGTCCCACCTGCAATCAGCAGATGAGGAAAATGGAAGGAAGGAGAAGGCACACACCTACCTCTCAATCATCACAGCCAGAAAGTGAAAGCCATCATTCCAGTCGTATCCCATTGGCAAAAATCCTTGTCATAGCACACTTTGATGGGAAAGAAGCTGGGAAACATAGCCTTGGTTTGCTGAGCAGCTAGCCTGCCGACCACATGGGTTAGTATAATTAATAGGAGGAAACCTATGCCAAGAAGAGATGCTAAGAGTGATCATTACCTAGAGTTCCAGGCTGAAAGTGAATGGCATGGTTCTCTTGGGGGTCCCTTGTGGTCTTGTTCACAGCACACTCCTACGCTTTTACAAGTGTATGGTCTCACAGCATACTCATATGGTCTTGTTTATGGGGGTCTTCCAAGGAGGACTACCTTTGTTTATGCATTTATTCATTGATTCTTCATTCATTCAAAAAAGCCTTCGTCAAGCCTATATTGTGAGCAAGTAACCTATACCCATGAAAATCAGCACACTGGAGGCTTAGGGTTCTTCCACTGCCGTAGAAGATTCTGAAGTCAGGCTGCTGACTCAATTCTGGCCTCTACCTCTGAAGGTATGTGGCCTTGGGCAAGTCACCTAGCCTCTCTGGGCTTCTGCTTTCTTATCTGTAAGCTGAGGCTGAATGAGGGCATGCCTGGAACCCAGCGAGTGCCCCACCCAAGTAAGCTCTCTGACCACCATCAATCACCCTTTCTTCCACCCACCCCATGCTGCCCACCTCCACTAACCTCTGCCCCAATGTGCAGGTTGGGGAATGGGCAAAGAATTTGTTATTCAAATAAATAACTTTTCCTGAATGCACTAGCTGTGAAATCTGCCAGTGAGGATGTGAGAAGTGTGATTATTTCGATGATGGAAAATTGGAAAGAGAATGTTCTAAATCATGGCTTGCCAATCCTTATCATACAAATATAATATTAATAGGTATCATTTATTAAATACCCACTTCTGTGAAAAACGCTAAACTGGGTCTTTATGTATTCCTTTTCATTTAATCCCCACGGTAACCCCGTGAAACAGGTGTTATTATCACTTTGCAGAAGGAACAGTAATAACAACGAAGATGAGGATCAGAGGGGTTTGTGATCTGCCGAAAGTCGCACAGCTGGTAAACACTGTGAGCCAAGGGCGGTCCAGCCCCAGGTCTATTCTCTGCCCACAGGACACACTGCTTCCCAGCTTCTTTTCACTGAAGGGGCTCTTTCTTGGGCATGGCAGAAAATAATCACAATGTTGTCATGACACGTCACTGCTTTCAAATTCCATGCTGTCTTTTGATCCCACATCACCCCGTGATTCCGCAGGGCAGGGATGCCTGTCTGCCTCGGACTGAGGCAGAAACTCGGACTGAGGAGAAACTGAGACTCAGGAAGGCTCCTCCACGTTTCGTGAGGGACTAACAAGACAACAAGCTACCTAAACGTATCCCGCGGTGAGAAATGCTTGGTATACATTTTTCATTTAGTGCACTTAAAAACACCATGACCTGAGAACTTTCATTGTCTTCACTTTGCACACGCAGGGGCTGGCACTTCAATATTAGAATCCTGAGCCAACCCACTCGCATGCAATGAAGACAACAAAATTCAACATGTTCCCAAGCTAAAGAGACGGAGAGATACTGTCTCCCACACCCCTTGTCTGGGAAAAAAAAAAAAAAAATGAAAACCAAAACGCGTCTCTGTTCCCTAAGTATGCCCTGAGCATCTATTCTGTGACATAAGGCAGTGCCCAGGCAGAGAGGGACCTGTTCTTCCAGGGTGACAGCTTAGTGGGGAAAAAAACAGGTAATAAACGAGGAAAACAAACTGGGAGATAATACCCTTTCTGATACCCACCTAAAAAAAATCCAAGGGTACCAACAGAAAACTACCAGAACCAATAAGAAAAAAAGTTCAAAACTATGGAGAGACACATCTATATGCTTAATCCAATAGCATCTCAATATACTAGTATTAATGGAATAATAATTTTAAAAGAACTCAATTTTTACAAAAACCATAAAATTCCTAGAAAACAAATATAATTTTTAAGTGTGCAATATCTATTTGGAGATAAAAATTACACAAGAACCTAGACAAATAAAGTTGTAAACCTGTTCGGGGAGACTTGGTATTGAAAATACCCTGATTTCCCCCATATTTATCTCTCGATGCCATTCCAGTCTAAATTCAACAGCATTTCTTATTTGGGTCTTATCCTACCAGATATCAAAATGCACGGTAAGCTGTAGTAGTTAAAACGGTCTAGCATCGGTGCAGATATTAACAAATAGATCAGTGGGTCAGAATAATAATGCCAGCAACAAACTCAAGTATACATGAAAATTGAGTATACCATTGAGGTAGTAGTTCAAGTTAATAGAGAAATGATGGACTAATCCACAAGTGAGCATGGACCAATTAGCTGTTCATGTGCAGAAAAAATTAAATTACACACTCAGATAAAGGATTACTATCCAGAACATATAGAGTTTCTAACAAAGCAAAAAGAAAAAGACAACTCAATTATCAAAATTGGCAAAGGAAATAAATGGGCAATTCACAGAAAATTAATAATTCATACACAATTAATAATCATATAGAGCTGCATTAGTCCGGGAAAAGAGAATTTTTTTAACCCAAAATAGAAAGATAGATTGTTGGCAAAAACATGGAGAAACAGACATTCTCATACACACTATGCGTATAAACTGATGAAGGCACCTGATGAAGACCTTTGGAGAACATCCATCAAAATTTCAAATGCACATATCAATTGATGCGGCCAATCCCCTCCTAGAGCTCTTTCCAAAAAAAGTAGTTGTTCCTGGGCCCCACACAACTCATTGTTCAAACTCATGTACATGGGTCCAAGAAGGCCCACCATGGGATTGTATGCAGTAGCAAAAAACTAAAAACCTAATTTACTATGAATAAGGGAGGGGCATAAGTGAGTAAATTATGGTAGAATATCCATTGGTCAGAAAGCAGAATGCGTTAGAAATACGGCAACAGGAAGGTCTCCAAAATATATTACTTAGTGGAAAAAGCAAGCAGCAAAATGATACGTGATTAACATGCATACAAGTGTAAACGCATCAAGAGGGGAGAAGAGTGTACATCACACTTCCTCCGGGGGTGGGGAGGAGTGGGGAAAGGAGAGCTCCACTCTTCTTATGTATCACATCTGTCATCTGGTTCTTTCACAAAAAAAAAAAAAAAAATTGTATTATTATATCATTTGAGTAATGTCTGGAAATGTGCATTAGGCATCATCACTATTATGTGGGGTGGGAGGACGGGACAAAAGGGAAGAGAGGCAATGAATTGCTGATTCTCATCTCTCAGGGTTTAGGGTCCCTGACCTTGAAATTCAGACCTGGGAAGGGGAAGAATGGGAGGGAGGGGTACAAACACTGTGGAGAGGGCTCAGATGGAAGGTGCCCACCTTCTTGGTCGCTGTGTGTCCTCCCTGCCCTGGTGCTGGGGGGCTCTGCTTCCATGTCACTGATCAACGGGGAACCCCTTGCATGGTCAGTTCCTCATCTGAGCAACCTGGACACCTCTGTCATCCATCACTCTCACAAGGGACTTCAAGATGTCTTCCTATCATTATGACATTGGCCTGCATATCCTCTTTATATATAACTCAAGGATTTTGAATAAGCAAAGACTAAGGATAAACAAAGGCTACGGTGTCTAGTCTGGCTTTCTCGGGGCTCCTTCCTCAGATACTTTGACCACCCTCACCTGCAGCCCCAGCCGCATGAGCACAGATGGAAGAGAAATTTAATTTCTACCATAACCTCAGTACATGGCAGCTCATAAATCAACCCTTAAATAATCACGAGCCTGTGGGGATTGATACTCAAGACCCCAAAATAAAATTCAAGAATTGCAATGTCACTGTAGCCGTTATTACTTATTAAAATAATAAGCAGGCATGATATTTTACAGTTATCAAGTACTTCCAATTTATTATTTAAAGGATCTTTACACTACCTCTGTGAGATGTACAAGACAGAGATTATTTTCCCATTTCATGAGTTAGGAAACTGAGGCCCAGAAAGGCGATGTGATTGCTCAAGATATCGCTAAGAAGAGACAGCAAAGACTGGATACAGGCTTTTCTGACTCCAAGATATGTGCTCTTTCTACATCAGTCCAGTTCATTCCAAAATAACCAGTACTACCCCATTTATTCAGGATCAAATCTGGTCAATTTAATCCTCAGGGGCAGGGTCCCTACCATGGAAATGGAGGGAACCCGAGTCCCATGCACCAGCCCCCAGAACTGCTCTCTTGTGCTCCTGGCCCTGGGGTTCATTTTTTATTCCAGAGGCCCTTGTCTCAGTAAGTTTTCCCCATCAGACTCGTTGGGCTTCTGGGCCCCTAGCAGACTAGAACTAGAGAATGTGAGCAGTGGGAGTGGGGAGGAGGCAGGAGGAACCTTTGAGACACAGGCTGTGCTAGCCTCCTTGTTTTTACTCAAACATGAATCTTGGTTCTCCGATGCAAATTTTGAGACGTTGGTGCCAATCTGTTCTGAACAAAAGAATTTTGCTCTGAAAAAAACAAAATTTGAGATGGGAAGTCTGGCTTTCCTAGTTGCTCTTTTGAGCATCTGCCTCTCCCCACACCCACCCCCCCAATGCTGGATCTCTCCCAAAGGTAGACGCGAACTTTGAAGAAAACTTCTTGGGAGGTTTACCAGTTGCCGAAGTCAAGGAGGATACAGAACGTCATTTGTCAAGGTGACTAAAATAACCATCCTTACAAAGGTTGGCAAGTTGAACCAGCAGACCCCAAAGGCCCTTCCCCAACACCTCAAAGATGGTAGAGTCCTTGGTTTCAATGGATATTTATCAAGGTCTTATCCTCTACTTCTAAATGGAGTTGTCCATTGGCTTTACTATCACAATATTATATTTATGACACTATCTTTTTTAAAGATTTATTTATTTATTTTAGAGAGAGTGAGAGAGACAGCAAGGGGAAGGGGCAGAGGGAGAGGGAGAGAGAGTCCCAAACGGACTCTGTGCTAGGCCTGGAGCCTAACATGGGACCAGATCTCACAACCTTAAGATCGTGACCCAAGCTGAAACCAAGAGTCAGTCGCTTAACTGACTCTTGTCACTGACTGAGTCACTCAGGCATCCCAATGGCACTAGTTTAAATATAAATTTATTTAGCAAATAATTATTTAACTGAAGTGTGTTTTTCCCATGTCCTCTTCTAATACTCGGCCATAGACCAAAAAAAGTATAAGTGGACTAAATTCTCATTCTGTTAACCTACATTGAATGTCACAAGCATACAGATGCATGATGATATACAGATTTTCTAATCACTTCAATAGCTGTATAACATTTCATTCATGGTTATATCTCAATTTGCTTAATACTCTGTTTTTGGACATTGAATTTGTTCATAATTTTATCAGAATTAAAAATAATGCTTTGATGAGCACCTTGATCCATAAGTCTCCTTTATCTTCTACTGAATGATTTCCTTTAAAATTCTAGGAGGGAAAGTGCTGCATTGCAGTACATGGGCATTTTGTAGTTCTTTTTAGGTCTGACAAAAAAAGTGAATCAACTAAACTGAATATTGGACATTGACTTCAACTTTGCGACTACTAACCACAACTACAATAGTGGGTTATTTTTATATTTTAATATTTTCTTTGTCAATCCTTTGTTCAGTTTTATCTGCCTTCCAACAGCCTCATGTATCTTTCTCACAATCACAGAGAAAGAGGCGTTTTAAAACATTTAGAAGAAATATATATATATGTATATGTACATATGTACATATATATACACACATATATATGTATATATACGTATACATATACATAGATATATATGTATCTCATATTTAAGTTCAAATGAAAACAACATATCACCTACCAGCTCATATGATAACTATCAAATAAAGAAGTCAGCCTATATGTGCCACTTTCAGTAGTGGATTTTTCTCCTCGCATCAAAGGAATGAGTTTTTGTATCCAAATGCCTCCCTCATTGATTTCATATGCCTAAAGGAAGGGAAGTATGGCTATTGAAACAAAACATTTCCCAGCCCCATCAAATCGAATCCCCAGGAAGGGCCTGGGAATCTGTTTTGTGTGGGTTGGAGTTGGGTTGAATTTTAAATAAGCTTCCCAAGTGATATTTGTCATCAGGGGTGTTTGAAAACACCTGCATTAGACCTTGGGTCAGAGGGTAAACGCCACAGGGAGTCAGCTTTCTGCTCACCTGAGAGAATTCATGAACAATCAGACCCATCTAGTGGTGAAAAGGCTGCCTGGAGTCATCCCCTGTCCCTGGAGGTGTCTTCAGTCCAGACAACCAGGGCCAGCTCCCCCGGGAGCTCGGGAGAGTATCACAGAAGCTCTGGTCCCCTTGGAACCTGGGAGCCCCTTCCCGCCAGAGCCCCAGGGCTCCTACAGAGCGCCTCAGGGCAGCAATGGGACGACAGGTCTTTAAGCAACCTTCCCAACCTAGCACTGCTTGATCCTGCAATTTTGAATAATAAAACAAATAGTTCACAAATGCAGCTTCAATATTTTCCTGTCCATCTTCCCAAGAAGACGTAATACAGACTTTACTTGAAATGGAACTGGAAAGTGAAAGCTAGGTGAGACTCACTGCAGTCAGGAAAGTCCAGGTTTCTGGACTCCCCTCCCCTCTATGACACCCTTTAAGACACCCCTCGAGCCTCTGGTGAGGACTCAGTGACTGAGCACTCCCTAACTTCATGACACCCCTTTTACAGGGTCATGAAAATTATTCTTTACCAACAGTTTATACTGAACTGGGGGAAACTGAGTCACTGGCACAGCTGGGGCTGAAGTCCTGGCCTCTCGATTTTTATCTAGATCCCTTTCTGTGAGCTCACCATGCCGTATCTGCTTGGCAAGCAAGGGAGCTCAAATCTGAGAACCTGACCTCTAAAGGACTAACCTCCAAAGTGTAGATCCCAACTTTCTTGGAAACTTCTTACCGGACCATCATTCATTAATGTGAAGACCTGTAAAACATGCGGGTCGGGGCCAATGAAAAGCAAGGAGACAGGTCACAGCTATCCTCTATCACTCTGTTCTTCAGAGTGAGGTGTGGATCAGCAGCACCCCCTAGAGATGCAACATCCCCCCACCCCCTCCTGACCCCACCGCACCCCTAATGAATCACAATGTGCATGAACAATCTCCCAGGTGATTTCTAGGCAAAGCACGTTAACATCTGAGAAACACCACTCTGGAGCACTCGCAGAGATAAAGAACATTGTTTAATCATTTTTACAATAAAAGTAATAAAAACCCATTGTAGAAAATTTGGAAAGGGCCCCCCCCACCCTACTCCCATTGTTTTAGGGAGGAAGATGGGGGCAGAAGGCAGCTCAAATGGGAATGGAATCAGGCTCTCGCACGTGATGGTGGTAAAGTCTCTCTCAGCTCCTTGTGTAATCAAGGGGGCAGCCATCCTAAATCCAAAACTGGCCTGGGGTAGGGCAGGCAGCCGAGTGGTGAGAGAGGTGGAGAGTGTTGCTAATAACACGCAGCACTCATAACGTCTTGGGCAGGAGCAGTGTTGTAAACACTGGGCAGGGAGGAAAACGTCCCTTGTTCCCCATGCCTTGCATCTGGACTCAGTCTGAGGGTCCTCTGGGAGCTATCCAGACCAGATGGCTCACCCGGTTCGAGCCCCACTGGGGAAGGGAAGTGACCCTGGGTGGGAGGACAGGCCCACTGCCCGGGGGGTTCCCAAGACTGTGGAGATTCTGGGGAGCTGCTGAGAGATGAGGGGGCTTTGCAAGACGAGAAAAAGGAAGAGCAAGGTCGGGAAATGAGATCTGTGCACCTGCCCTCGAATACGGGGCGAGCAGATGCCGAGCAGAAGGGGATTCACCCCACATTCGGCCTCTCCCACTCCCCTCTGTCCTCCAGAGCTGAGAAGCTTTCCAGTCATAACCCAGACTCCAGTTCTGCACCCAGGGATCATAGCACTCCACTCCATTAACAGCGTAACTTCAGAATCCCCCCACACGGTTCAAAATTCTTGGAAAACACCATTTTAAAGACAGTATCATTACCACGTTGTTTAAGAAGAATTTCCCACTTGAGACTGCTATATTATTTCTGTTTTCACCATTAGATGTGGTGCTGCAAGCAAACTCTTTATTCGGACATCTTTATCTACGCACCCAATTATTTCCTTTTTTAATTACCTAAACTTTTTCCTCATTAAAGTGAACCATACATATGGAAAGATGCACAAATCAAAAGTGTACAGTTTAATGACGTTTCGCAAAGTCAGTACCCCATAGAACTAGCACCTACATCAAGACAGGCAAGATTACCAGAACCCCCACTCCTCTTGTACCCCACATCCCGCCACAATACCCCCCCAGTAACGTTATCCTAACCTGCAACCCCAAGAGATTGAATTTATAAAAATGTAAATATTTATATAATACTGTATTTATATACTGCATTTCTTTAGTATAGAAAACATGATATATTTATGTATAAATGTAAGTGTATATTATATTTGTATGTTTACTTATATTTTTGTACTCATACGTCTGATGTGTATTTATATCTTAGACATAGCTTTATATAGCATCTCCACATACATTTATATTTGAATTACATATTTCATATATAATACATATAATTTTATATATAAATTTTACACATAAAATAAATTTTCTATAAAATTCAAATATAAAATTGTACAGACCTTGCATCCCGTTCCTTTTGCCTAGAATTATGTCTGTGAGATTCACACGTCTCTGCTTGTTGCAGTCCCTCATTCGTTTCCATTGCTACATATTATTCCATTCAGTGAGTGAACATCCACAACTTTTCTTCTGTATCCCATTCAGCGTTTCTAGTCCTGAACAGGAGCAGCAGGCTACTTCCAGCTCCTGCATCAGAGCCAGAAGCCGAAGTCGAAGTCCACTTCGTTCTTTTTGTATAACTTCTAAGAAGTAGAATTCCTGGACAAAAAGAAACAGACTTTTTTTTTTTTTTAGGCCATTGCATACTGCATACTGCTAATTACTTTCCGTTAAGAGCTGTGACAATTTACACTCAAGGGAAAATATCCAATTCATTTGAGGGGTGGGTGTCAGGAGGCCTTCTAGGGAGAAAAGCCATTTGCAAAACCCAGGGCTATTTCATAGTATAAGTATAACTAATATGTAAATCATAAGTGTTAAAGGCTGATATCACTTTTTATAAATCCTAGGTGCTAATTTATTGTTTCATTCTCACAGTCCTCTGAGAGGTAAATGTTATTACTGTTCCATTTTAAAGACTAGGGAACTGTGGCTCAGAAAGATTAAAGCCAAGGGCCGAGTCACATGATTAATGAACAAGAAAGCACGGGTCTGGGCCCAGTTCCTCTGCCTCCACCGATAGTCCTCCTGATCTAAACCAGGCTGTATCTTGCCTAAGTTGCCGGAGAAGCACATTCCAGACTCACAGGACAGAACTGGAAGCCATGGGGAGGGGCATGTCACCCCCTGGTTTGGAAATGAGCATCTTTGAAAGACCAGTTCAAATGCCACCCCTTTCCAACTGGGACCCTCCCCCTGTCACACAAGTGGAGCCACACCCTGTACCAGGAAGAAGCTTTTTGCTAGCGGATCCCTGAAATATCATTGCTGGGATCATTTAGACCAGGGATTGCAAGCAGGGAGCACACATTAGCAACACTCTCCCCTCCCACGCCAAGAGCAGAAATAACTGATCAATCACTATCCAGCTACTGTCTCCGGCTCTGAGCCCACCTCCGTCTCACCAGCCACCCTGGCCGTGTCTCTGTTCCTTGAACTTGACCCCTCCCATCCTGCCTGTGCCCTGAGCTTTTGCTGCAACCAGATCTCTGACTGGACCTCTTTTGTCATTCAAGTCTCCGCTCAAAGATTACTTTCTCACAGAGGTTCCCGCTGACCCCTCCCACCCCCAACCTAACGTAGCATCACTTTCTCTGATTTATCTCCTGTAATATCATCATTCTTAAAATTTAATTTATTTAGTTGTTTGTTTTTATGGTTGTTACTATTGCTGTTTCCTGAAAACAGAAGCCTCTTCTGGTGTGTTCACCTATCCCTCGCAACTAGAAGAGTCCCTGGTACTTAGTAGTTGCTCAATTAATAGTTGCTGAATGAGTCAGTTAATCAAATGCATTTTTCGGCTGAGTTCAGGTATGGCATTAAAACCCTTCCCATCACAGCATTATGGCCACTCACTACCAGTAGTCAGAATTGAGACAAGGGATAAAAATTTTTCTAAGCCTAACTCCCTAAATTCCCCCATTGTATAGATGGGGAAACTGAGACCCAAAGCAAGAGATATGCCTTTCCCAAAGCCACAGCATGAGCAAGGGGCAGAGCTGGGACTGATACCAGCTCCTCTCACCCCTCCATCCTACCCAACCAGCACCACCCCTGCCCCACTCCCACACAGCCATGCCAGAAAGAGTTGTCATAAACCGTCAGCCACAAAGCAGAAGAGCAGACCCATTGTGCTCCAGGAGCTTGACTATGAGTTACGCACCTAATTACCAGCTGCCTTTTTTTTTTCCTCATTCTACGGGTAAAAGTCTGATCACATATAAGATTCTCCCTGTGTTTCCGTGGATACAAAGTGATCCTAATTTCAAACTCCTTTGCAAATGGCAAATGAGTGAACTTAATTTTAATAAAAACAAGGAAAATCATACGTGTGAGCTTAATAAAATCTAATTTGGGCAATTTGGAGCTCATAAAATAAAACCTTTATGTAAAAACTAGCAATTAGCTTCATGAAACAACACAATAAAACCTTGGCCTTGGGGGGAGTTGGGGGCCAGAGGACTCCAGGGATAAGGAAATGTGGCAATAATGCAGGAAGGCTAAAGAGGCAGCGGTGCATGGTTCTTGGTGTCAGAGGATTTGGGTTCAAGTCCTCAAGCTACCACTTAGTTCTATGACCTTGAGCAAGTCACTTTCCCTCTCTAGACCCCAGTGTCCTCATTTTTAAAATGAGGTTAATAAAACCTACTTTACTTCATAGGCTGGCTGTACAGACACATGGGAAATGAATAGGCAAAACTTTGTAAAAATGTCCAACAATTATCATTCTATCATCTCACTCTTCTTCATTCTTCCCAGCAGGGAGGCACAGGGACTGCATAAGCCAGGTCACAGGCTGTGGACTGGAGTGGAGCTGGAGGCCAAGTATATGACCATCCGCGTTCACCTTGCACTGAGCCATCAAGGACCGGTAGCAGCCGGCCAGAGGCAACACCCAGAGGTGGTTCCCAGGAACCAGAAGCAAATCTGCAAGTCAGATTGAGCCTGAGGACGTCTGGGGTCTCTGGGCAGGTCATCACTTCGGTCTTGCCACGCTGCTCCACGGATAGACCGCCTTCCCTCACGGACCCTTGCAGGCAGGCTGTGTCATTCCCATTTTACAGGTGAGAAAAATGAACCTCTGGGAGGTGCTGGGGGTAAACTCATGTTCCAAAGCCAGGTGACCCAGTCAAGACTCAAGCCAGGTGATCTGATCTGATTCACGGCACCCCTCACCCCTCCACACTCACCCCACCCGCCAATCAGCTCATCACCACCTCCCACAGCTACAAAAGCCCCTGATCCTAAAACTGAGAATGTGGTCTCTGCCTTGTCTCTTCCTCCCCAAGGGAACTGGCAGCTTCTATCAGAACCGCTGGGACTCACATGTCCAAAGAGCATGGTCTTCATCACAGAAGTTCTAGCAAGCAGGGGCTTTTCCCAGTCTCTCTCCCAAGCAACCACTACTCCAGGCAGAAAGCAATTCTTCCTAGTGCCTTCCCAGAAGCAAAGTGGGTAATTAATTGCACTGAATAACACATTAAATGTACTAATAATTGGGTAGTCACAGCAAAATGATTACTTTGAAGAAATATTACCAATTCCCTGTTGTACTTAACATTTCTCCTTATTTATCATTACCATTTTAATCAATAATAGTCACAATACTAATAAATCCATCTTAATTTTAATTGTGTTCAATTGGATCTCCCAGCACTTGAGTATTCTGAGCATACTTCATTATTTATATTAATTTAAGATCACTTAAAGGCAAATTACGTAGTTTGTACTTTCAAGGAGGGAGGTAATTATGACAAAGTTTCTCCAGATTCAGCATTTTCAGGCACAGAGGCCCGTGAGGTGTCAGGCACCCGCCCTTTTCTGCTAGGCGAAGGGGTCACGGCTGCAGAAGATGAAGGCAGACTCTCAAAGACCCCACTTGAATTAGCATAGCTTGGCCTTTTTTTAGAAGGCTGGGGTCTCTGAAAGTATGATTAATAGCTCAGTGGCTTTATCGTTACGTAGTCTGCCCCACCATGGACACGGCGTCCATCCGTTCATGCAGCAGCACCAAGGGCCAGACACCATGCTTGGGACCAGGAGTCATGGAGACAAAGGGGTGAGATGAGATAGAAAGCATCCAGAGGCCCCGAAAGAGGTTCAGGTAAAGAATGTCAGTAGTCAATAGGCAGCGGAGGTCAGAGATGTGGGACTGAAGGACACGGAGATACTCCTAGAGGCAGAGGTACTTTCCGTGGCCTTGAGGGTTGGGGAAGAGTTGGCAGGGAGCCAGCCAGGAGGATCCCAACAGACTGAGGGTTTCCGAGGGTGATGGCAGAAGTGGTAGTGGCAAAGGACTGGAAGGAAGAACATGGCAAGGATGAAGTTGACCCTCAGGTATGGCTTTGATGGAATGACTGGGGGTCACTGATGCCTCAGTGAGGGAGGAAGGAAACGAAGAAGAAGCTGCCAGGCTTAGGAAGTAAGAAAATGGGTTTTCTTAAGGACACACTGAGTTTGAGGGGCCATGGAGCAGCAAATCAAGTGGAGAAGCTGGCTGAAGCCCAGAGCAGTGGTCAGCACTGGAGACAGAGGTCTGGGAACCTTAGGAAGTTAGTTCCATGGGAACAATGGATGACAGAGTCCTTGCCTCTGTGGGCTTCAGTGTCACAGGTATGGACACGGCCATGTCTGTGAGTCCCTCAGAGGGCCCAGCCTAGGAAGCTCCTTCTCTCCTTCTCTGCCCAGGACCTGGCATACAAGGCATATCTTTTAAATCAAGTCATGTCGAATGGAAAGCACACAACAGCTATGCTGTCCCTGGCTGCCTTTTGTCAGGGCGTCCATGTGCCTG
This sequence comes from Martes martes, assembly GCF_963455335.1. NCBI lineage: Eukaryota > Metazoa > Chordata > Mammalia > Carnivora > Mustelidae > Martes > Martes martes. The sequence continues at coordinate 64,556,667 of NC_137900.1, read as the reverse complement.
AGGGCGTAGGTACAGGAGTGAGCTGCCCAGAGCAGTGGTTCCGGGAGCCCAGGCGGGGCTCTGTCTCCAAGCCACTCTGCATGGCTGGCGTGTTGAGTTCCTGTACCTGCAGTGATTTGCTGGGGTGACTGCAACGATGCTAATGATTTCTAGAAACCTACGAGTTGTAGGAGGAGAGGAATTTAATGTGAAAGAGGCTCCACCTCCTGGTAATATTCAAAACCAACATTTCTTCAGCACTTTACAGTTTATAAGCTTCTGACAGCTTTTAACGTGTCAGTTAGCTCAGTATCTTGATCCGGGGGTGCTTACCTGAGTCCATGCCAATGTAAAGACAATGATCAAGCTTATAGTTAAGTGTCAGGCACCTCACTGTATGGCAGTAAAAACCTCTGAATAACCTCCCATTTCATCCCCGAAACCATCCTATGGAGCTGGCATCCTTGTTAGCCACAAGTGAGGGGACTGAGTCTGGGGACACACCCTAGATGCAGGGCTGGGGAGTGGGAGTACGGCTCGGCACAAGTCCCCCAGGTCCGATCTAGATACCTCGGATGATAATGGCATTTGTAGGGCTTGGAAGGATGAAGGAGGGGGCTGTTGTGGTGTCCAAAGGCCCATGGAGATCTTTGGGGCTGAGATCTACTGTCTCCACTCAGCCTTCTCCTTCCCTGGGACCCACGTTTGGCCAGGGAAGACATTTTGGAGGGGGGTAGCCATTTCTGCTTGGACAGAAGCTCAGCATAGTCAAAATCCCAGGAGCCTCTGCCTCTCAGGAGTCCCCCAGGTCGCTCCCCACTGATCTCTCAAAGCTCTCTTGGGAATTTGTACAAAATAAATAGTACAAAAGAGATTACCAACAGGTTAGCTGTCGTGGCTTACTGTTCATTCAAAAAGGAACAGCAAGCAAATTTCAGAATCTACCAGGTCCTTGGGCCTCTGGGAGGGAACAGGGCTGGCTACTCCTTTCTCTGTTCAGTGTCGAAAGCAGACCCTTAAAAAAAAAGAAAAGAAGAAAAAATGTAATAGAATGTGAGAAGTAGAAGAATACGAAAAGCACTGTGGCAAGCTTGAGCAGAAATTAACCAGCTCTGCCAGGAGGAGTCCAAAATATGGGGCTTGAGCTGGGCTTCTAAGTATGAGTAAAAAGCTTAGTGAATGGAGAAGAATGTGCACCCCAGGCATGGCCTATGCAAATACCCAGAGGTGAAAGTGTATCAGAAGAGGTCGAGGAGATAGGATGTGGGAGGAGGCTGGAGAGGTAGGAAGGAGGGCTCAGGAACCTGGTTCCCCTCTCTCTATGAGCAAGGACCCATTGAGTGTACCCCCATGTCTCTCAGGTAGAGAAGAAGTACCTGTGGTCTCAGTGGACCTTAGAAAACGTTCCTGTCCTCACACTAGCAGCCAAACCATGAGTTGGCACACCCTGATGGCAAGCTAGGTAGTGGTGCCATTTGTGTGGTTTACGAGGCTGCCTTTCATACTTGGGAACTGTTCCCTCTGGAGTTGGAGAAAATTAGTCCCCTCCATTTATCTCCAAGTTTCCAGCCTCAAGATGAGATTGAATCTCTGTCAGGTATCAGCTTTCACTGTGATGAATGGGCTCTTGGTCTCTGTCTCCATGTCTGCAAGGGCCAGATTCCCAGCCGGGATGACTGATCCACCTGGGGAAATAGCATTTGATAGACATGAGGGACAGAGACCCACCCACGGCTCCCTGGGGATCAGGTTGCAGACAGGACGCTGACAACAAGAAAAAAAAAATTGCCATCTTTTTGCTCAAGCGAGATGCTCTTGCAACAATATCCTCCCAGCTCTCCAGACCAGGGATTTATTAAGATACCAGCAACTGACTCAGAAGTAAACCGCCCTCGTGGCTTTATAGTCTCACTCATCCTTCCACCTGCCCCCCAACCCAGCCAGCCTGCTCCTCGCCCTACTTAATCTGAGGCACTTCCAGTAGGTCACAGACAGGTCGAGTCTTATGGTTTGCAAACCAGAGCTCCAGTCTCTTCTCTGGCAAGTTCTTAGGGCAAGACTCTCTAAGGACCCTGCTTTCCTACCTGCAAAATGGGTATCTAAGTAGACCCCCTAAGGGTTGACTGTATTAGTGTATTATTCATCTAATCCACTGTATGCCTCCAGGCCAGACGCTGTGCCAGGGGCCAGAAGCCGCCACTCCCAGCTGCCCCTTCACCCTGGACCACCAAGGAGAGAACCAACTCCCTGTGGCTGTCAAGGGCACCCCCGAGCGTCTGCATCAACATTGGTCCGATGGTCTGACGCTCAATGCTCCCCACAGGAAACCACCTCAACGTTTAGGAGGACAGGCTCCAAAGAGTTCGACTGGGCCACTTACTCGCTGTCCTTCCGCGCGGTATCCCTACGTTCCCCGGCCTCAGTGTTCTCATCTATAAAACGGGACCAAGAGCTCTCTCTGCAGAGGGCTCTGAAAGAGCAACTGGATTAACCCCTGAGAGTCATTACCAGGACCGGCCCGCACGTAGGAAGTGCTCAACATTGTCATGATGAGGGTCCGCATCGGGATCGGGATCCTACTTGAGAGCGTAAGAGCCCAGCAGCCCCAACCGCTTTCCTGGCGGGGCAGGAGAAGGAGAAGAGTCAGCGAGCCGGCGCCGCGGGCCCCACGGAGAGCCACGGATTTCTCTGTTTATCCCTCGAGGCTTCCTTTCAGCGTCTTCTTCCCCGTCAGCTGCTCTGTCAACAGTCCATATGCCACCTCCGCTACGGAGCAGCTTTCGAGAAGGGGCTGCCAACCCCGCAGGGGAACTCTGATGAGGAGTTCAGGGGCGCGCACTCATCCATCTCTCCGCCCCCCGCGAGCCTCTGGTTCCTTCCTGCTCCTCCAGCCTCCCCCGAATCCCTCCGGGGAGCGCAAGTGGGCCCCGGAGCTGGAGCCGGAGCCGGAGCCGGAGCGCAGGCAGCCGGGGCTCGGTTCCCAGCAGGGTGTGCACGTGGCAAGGAGGCCAGCTGGAGGAACAGGAGGGGACAGATGCCACGGGGGCCCAGATTTGTTCCTGCAGGAAGAATGCAAGGAGCTAATTGTCTCATTACCGGGGATCCGTCTCTCCGTGGCCCGGCCACGCCTCGTGGAAAGAACTCCCGGGCTGTGCGTGTCAAACAGCAGGTGGGCAGCTCTGGGTCGGAAGAGGGAGGCGATCCTTCTCTGCCCGCGCTGCAGCCTGGGTTCTTACCCTGGGCCCCCAGACCTCGGAAACACCGCTTCAAATAACCACCGAGGCCCCACATCCTTTCAGCTTGGTGGACTATTGGAGAAACTTCCACCTAAGTTCCTCTCTCTTCCCTTTCTCTCTTCCTCTCTTGCAACGTGAGCACTTGTGCGCACACTCGCGTGGACACACACACACACACACATTCCTTATATCCTGTGACAGGTCATTTATACTGGTTTCCAATTCATTCTTTAACACATGGAAGGGTGTGGGTCCTGGCCGGGCTCTTTTCTGCTCTGGTTCTCGGCCCTTCCTGCTGCCTTGTCTTGGCCATGCTGCCCCCCCACCCCCAGCTGCCTGTCCTGTGTCTGACCCAGCATGGTCAGCACCATCCCTCTGGGGCCAATTCAAGATCCTTCTCTTCCTTAGGCTTTTACTCCATGTATTTCCTGCGTTGCTAGATTTAATTTCAGACTGCCTGGTATTAGAAGAAAGGTAACAGACCTCGGTGCCTCTCCTTAGCTTTTACAGGATTCCACTCACACTCTCCCATCACCTCTTCATAGGCGAGGCCCTGTGAGGTAGGCACGGATGGCACCACGCCATGGAAGCAAAGATGGGAGGAATCGTTACAGCCCACTCCCGCATGCTGCCTCCCCGGGGAGCCCTTGAAACACAGCAGACTAAACCCTACTTGCCTGGCCAGCCCTTCCAGACATAATTCTGGAGCCCCGGCATGGGTGGACCATTGCTGGGTGGACCATCACCCTTTCCAGGCTCCTAGCTCCCATTTGGAGAATTCTGGCCTCACAATCTCACATCGAAGATAAGGGTAGGCTTATCGGTAGGGACTGTATTTAATAGAAAGTCAGTTACTATGTGTTGAACCAAAGAAAAGTGGCTTACTTCTTCTCACTTAACAATGCTTCCTGGCCACGCTGGAGCTGCAAGATGGCGGCTCACTCAGCCGCACATTTGCATCCCAAAGGGAAAGGAAAAGGAAAGGGAGCCCCAAGATGGAAGGAACAGGACCCACATCAGGAAAGCAAAACCTTTCTGCGATACCCAACGGCCTCCTACTTAGGTTCCAGCAGCCAGAATGTGTCACGTGGCCACCCTCGGTGGCAAGGGAGACTGGGAGGTGAAGTTGTTCAGCTGGGCGTATTGCTACCCCAAACAATACCAGGATTCTATTACTAAAAAGAGAGAGGGAAAGGACACTCATGTGTGACAGTGACTTAAGATGTGTCTCCCTCACTAGAGAATAGGCTCCGTGAGGTCAAGGAACATGTGTGTTTCTGCACACAATTGTGTCCCCGGAATCAAGCCTGGTGTCTGGCACACTGTGGTTGCTCCATCAATGGGCTGAATGAATGAATGAATGAATGAATGAAATGACTGCTAAAGTCATCGTTTTTAAAGACTTTTTAAGATCTACATGGGCTCAAATGTCAGGCACTGTCAATCTTTCCACACAGGTGCTATTTACCAGAGTTCAAAGGCCTCTTCCTCCTCCAGTGGCTGGTGGCACCCCCCTGTGTCCCCGGTGTGTTACTGGGCTGACCTCTATCCCACGTTCTCAGATCACAATCAATCAAACCTGCAGCAGCTCATCCTGGGTTACCTGGGATAGAGACTCCATATTTCAGTTCATAAATTACTAGCTGATTATGAAGCACAGGATAAAAGATATCCAACATTGGTACAGATCGTCTGTAATTACAAAGTCAGGAACGGGTGTGTCTATGCATAACAATTGACTAGAATTCAGGTTTTTAATGCAAATATTTATTGCAAGATACATATCACCTTGAGGAAAACCGTAGTTTTATGCCTCCTAATAGAAAAGACACCTGCATAGATTAAAAAAAAAAAAAAAACCATCTTCATAAAATGCTGCAAATTTGATAAATGAACAGAAGCATAAAATTTACCCAGAAGTACTTTCAGATGAACATGTTTTAAAATAGCTTAAATGGGGTTTATTAATGACAAAAGAAAAAAAAAGAAAGAAAAGAAAAGAATCAGGCACCAAATCTGAGGCAGAAATCCTTTTTAAAAGATCACATCTTGGATGAACTGTTTTTAGAAAAAATGACATTAGTTGAATTAACCAGAACCTCCAGAAATGGGATGTGTGGGCTCTGGGAAGGCTAGGACAGCCCCAGCCCCAAAGACGTCAGGGGTTTTGATGGCCTCTTCTCTTCCCAGTAGACTGCAATGTCTCAGGTCAGGGTCAGAGCGGAGGCTATTCTACGGACTCTTCATGACGCCAGCAATGTTTGCTGCCTGTACACACTAGCAGCACTTCATTTCAATGCATTTGGGATTTTGCTGATTTCTCAGACTCTTGCTCCTTTGAGAAAATAAAAGTGCAGCCTATTAGCCTGACTTGGGAGTCTCAGCTTCTTCATCTGTACAGTGACTAAAAGCAACCATCCTATCGTCCTCCTCAGTGTGGTTGAAACCATGGTGGAGCTGGTCACATGCTATAGCAGTTGGGTGAGGGGGTTTAGGGTCAGTAATGATTCATGGGGAGCATCTTAATGGGATTCTTTGGGGATGACCTCCCCAGCACTGAACGTGGAACATCTACTTATTACTTATCTGCGGTGTTGCGGGTTTGCAATGATTCAGGCTCACAGAAGGAAGGACTGTTGTCACACTAACAGAAGCTACATCATGGTCAGGAGTCTGGAAATCTGAGCTCTCGTTCTGCATCAGAGACTCTTGCCTCATGACTTTGAGCTGGTTATTTCCATCCTGTAAACCTTAGTCTTCTCGTCTGAAACATGGAACTAACTGATCTCTGGGCACACTTCTGGCTCTAACCTAGTAATTCTGATGGGGCAGAATCCAGAATCCCAGCATGGGACAGGGATGGAATTGGGAATGGTTCAGAGGTACACCCACCGTGAGACCCTCTAGGACCCTTTCTGGCTGCCCCTGCCCGGCAGGTGTCAGTATCTCTCAGATGATTATCTCCAGCCTCACAACAGTACTCCTCTGACCCAGAACCTTCCAGGGCCCCTAGGAGCACCTAAGTTAAGCGTCTCAGGAGAGGACAGAAATGCCACCTCTGCTTCACGCTTTGTGGGAAGGGGGCTGCCTACTGAGGGTGTGACTGAGGGATATCAAGGCAACATTCTGAGGCTTCATCAAAGCAGTTCCAAGAGTCTGCAAACAGGTGCTAGCTTGTTAAGAGAAATAATTTCTGTGGCTCCCCATTCTGACCACATTAGTCATTCAAGTGCTGAGGAACAATATAAATTCCTGTCATCCCAGTTTATGTGGCCACTAAGATTTATTCCAAGCGACAGGTCATTAAGGTTTCTTCTCTCTTTTTTTTTTTTCCCCCTCAGATTCACTGAGAACTCATATTTCTGCTCCATGTTATGGACTGCTAACAGCTATGTTTTTGGTCAGGAAGTCAGCAATAAATCTGAATTTAATAAACTGACAAAAGATCACTATCCCAGAGACAGTCTGAGCCCCTATTCTTCGTCTCCTTGTATAAAAATGCTTTTGTATTGAGACATTTTCCACATAAAAGTCACATTTGCCATCTAACCGTTCACCTCCCCCAGGAGATGACTTGCTGTACCGAGGCTGACCGAATAATTGTGGCTTGTTCGAGTCGGAAAACCTGGTCGCAACAGTGGTGGGAGGAGAAAGATTGGAACTCCGGGATCTGCCCATTCCTGAGGGTGAGACCTTGGCGTGTTATCCAGTCTGAGCCTCAGTTTCTCCATCCATAGAATGTAAAGTGTAATCTTCGTCCCGTCTACTTCCCAGGGGCGCTGGGAAGGTTCAAGTTAAGTAAGGATGGGATGAAGCTCTATGCGGTTGGAGAGGATTGTGACCGCTTTGTTTGTTTTAAATTTTCAGCATGTTAGAGTTCACTTTCTGTGGAAAAACTGAGCCAGCAGCAAACAGACATCAACCCCTAGAGCACCACCTCCCCTCTCTGGTGTCCCTTCAGTGAAACCATGCCACTCCCCCAAGGCTCACCCGCTTGCCCTCGGTGCAAGGTTTAGGGGGGCAGTTCCCTGGAGTTTTCTGGGAAGCTTCAATCTACTGCAGACAGCTTGGTCCTGGGGGGGCTTGAATAGGACTAGAGTTAGCACCAATCTGTCTTTGTCCACTCTCCATGGAACCTGTTCTGGCTAGACTCCGCAGAGCATTCTGGGTGTCCGGGAAGCATCTCCTAAGATCCTAGCACTCCTTCCAGAAGAAGAAGCAAAACTCTGAGGAGCAGAAGGTCAAATCCTTTTCTTCCTGGGGCTTTCAAACGCACCCTCAAAACTTAACTCTGCTCCCACAACTGTGGAGCAGAAAAAGAACTTTGAGAAGATTAGCATGCAAACAAATGCTTCAAACTGCCTATAAACTGCTGTCTTCAAACCTTCTATAAACCCCTGTCTGGATTTGTAAATAACAACCATATAAGGATTTTCCCAGTAAACACCGCGGGCAGAGATGTATAGACATTTCCGAGAACTTGTTTCTGACGAGTTGAGCAGAGCTTATTAAAGTTATATTGTGTGCTTTGTCACTCTTTTTACTGTTGTGTAACCTCAGCTATAAATCCTGAACAACTCTTATTTCCCAGCTTCTCTCTGCATGTCTCTGCAGTCTCCAACCAAAACCTGGTGCAGATGGTGGAAAAATTCATCCTATTGACTAAAATTAGGAAATTCTAAAAATGGAACTGTTTTAAAAAGAAACATGTGCTGCTCTGAACGATAGTGAGTCTCTCACCACTGGAGGTATGTAAGCAGAGACTGGAAAAATATCTGCTTCATGGTCCAAAGAGGAATTCCAGAAATTGGGTAGGCAATCAGGTGAGACCACCTACGAGTTCCTGCAAGTCAGAAATTCTGGGAGTCGAAGACATCCATTCCCCTCAAGCTCTTCTGAAGGCTTCGTTATGTCTGTGCCAGGATGTGTGCTGGGAGCAAGGAAGTAAACCCAGCCCCAGGAACCCTCAGCAGGGTAGCGGCTTCATGAGAAGACAGACAAGCCAGCAGCTAACCTAGATGCAAGGCAAAATGATGCAGTGTTGGCCAGAGGCGACCAACAGCCAGCTGTGAGATTGCAATGGTGGCTGAGAGGAAGAGCCACACGGGATTGAGGAAAGTTCCCAGTACCTGCTTCTGTAGGTTGGAGAGCTCTGGCTAGATGCAATAACGTATTTTATTGAGCACTTACTTAGTGCCAGGCACTTAACAACTTGTCATTTGATCTGTATGATAGTCCATTGAGGTGGGTACTATTGTTTCCCCCTCGTTTTTTAATATTTTGTTTTATTTTATTTTATTTTATTTTATTAAGTAGGCTCCACACCCAGCATGGAGCCCAATGCACGGCTTGAACTCATGATCCTGAGATCAAATACCTCCTAAATAAATATCTCACTTTTTAAATTGACACGGTTGATCTTTTCTCTAGAATTTCAAAGATAGAGCCAATGACAGTCAAGGACCCTCATGTAGAACAGAAATTTGTTACTCGCATCTAGTTTTTCTGCAAAGCCAAGAAAATATTCTGATGCTTCTACCCAATTTTTCAAATAAAAAATTACTCTCTTGACAACAAGATTTAAAATCTTTTCATAAACTGATTATCAGTAATGTCAACATGTATCCAAAACGCGGATGAAAACCTAAAAATGTTTTTCCATTAAAAAAATCTGATTTCAAAAAAAAAAAAAATCTGATTTCAGGGGCACCTGGGTGGCTCAGTGGGTTAAAGCCTCTGTCTTCGGCTCAGGTCATGATCCCAGGATCCTGGGATCGAGCCCTGCATCGGGCTCTCTGCTCCGTGGAGAGCCTGCTTTCTCCTCTCTCTCTGACTGCCTCTCTGCCTACTTGTGAGCTCTGTCAAATAAATAAATAAAATCCTTTAAAAAAAAAATCTGATTTCAGACTCACTGTTGCTGGATCGCCATGAGGCACACTATAAGTGTTTTTTTCCCCAATTTAATTCATTGACCTCAACTAATTTGGGCCCAGCCTGAAGGACATCATCACCTTCAATGATGAGCTTCAACACTCTAAAAAATAGCACTTTTGATTCAAGTGTATCTCTAACCGTATATCACGCATAAGGAAATAGCTATGCTAGATCCTCATCCTCTGTCCATTCATCACAAATAAAAACAAAATGAGTTATGTTTGACTTTTTTGTAAAACCTGAAGTTTTATATCTTCAACAAATACCGTATTTGACACTTGACTCTAGAACTGAATAGGAAAAAAATATCCCAGTATTTCATCTCCAAATAGCTTTTGGCCGTATTCCAAATAGAACATTGAGGAGCGTGTCTCCATTGGATGAATATATTTAATATCATCCTTTGTCATTAGATAAGTTACTTCACATCACAATTTCAGTTTTGGACATGCCTAGTCCAATATGTGCTGCAGGAAAATCCAGTTTGCAGGAAAATCCACTGTCTCTTTAATGACATCAGTATAATTTTACTTTAATGTTATTCAATTTGAGAGACTCTCAAGTCACACGTGTTCTTCATTTCTAAACCACTGGTACTATAAGGAAGCTGGACTTCTCCTTTGCAATATGTAAAAGTACATATGTAGTACTTACCTATTACTGCATCATAGAGAATCTCAGCTTTGATTCTCTTATTCATATACATCTTTTGATCTTTTTGGCTTGGTGGTCTTAAGGACTTATTTTATGTCTAAAGTCTAACAGTTATACTACAATATGTCACAGAGTTGATGTTTATGAGTAAATTTTCCCAGGTACCCAGTGGGCCCTTTCGATATGTAGATCCTGATCTTTTATTTCTAGAATTTTCCTCTCTAATAACTCCAGTTATATGTATGTTGTTTCTACTTTGCCTGTCTGTCTGTTTGACCCTGTGCAGACCCTTTTTGCTTCTTACTTTATCTTGCCTTTTTCTTTTTAATTAATATATACCGGAATTACTAGTTTCAGAGGTAGAATTTAGTGGTTCATCAGTTACATACAACAACCAGTGCTCATTACTTCAAGTGCCCTCCTTAATGCCCATCACTCAATTACCTCAACTTCATCTTGCTTTCATTCTCTTTTTATTTTCATGAAGATAGAAGTGTTTTTATTTTTTTAATTTAAATTCAATTAGCCAACACATAGTATGTCATTAGTTTTTAATGTGGTGTTCAATGATTCATTAGTTGTGTATCATCACCTCATTCGCTTGATCATTTCTCTTTCTTTCTTCAATTTCCCTAATTAAAACTTCATTTTAGTCCATTCTTTGGTAGGCACCTTGTAAAAGGACACTTCATCTTGATTTCTGGTATGATTTTGTCTTTTGCTTACATTTCGTTCTTGAAGTCAACCAGTTCTCTTAGATTTCTAATTTAAGAGTTCCCTTTTGTGTCCATGAATCAGTGCATATAATATCTATAAAGATGGCTTTTATCCTTTGAGGTTGGGGGAGAAATTTTGTGTTTTCCAATTTGGGGGTTCTCTTTTGTTTGTGAGGCTCTAAAATCTCTCCTGTGCTTCTTTTCACCATCACCACCAAATTTCCAAAAACCATCTCTCCCTACCCTTTCACATTCTAGCATACAGTTACACCTTCCTTTCTTATAGCATATCTTCTGACACACCAGGACTCTTAGGGTAGACTGTGCCTCTCTGGCAGTATCTATCCTCTTCACTCTTCTGTGGAGCATTTTTCCCTACTGTCCTTGTTCTTTGTGCATGCCAAAGCATGAAGCTTAATTTACTTCAAGTTGGTGTTTCTTTAATCTAAATGTAGGTGCATTCTCTTTTTCCCAGTTATGCTGAAAACATGGGTTTTGTGTGGTTTTATTTATCCTTCTTGCTCTGTGTTGTTTTTGAGATATTCAGATTTTTTGGCCATCATCTTGCCTACCCTTAGGGCTAATTTTGAATGCTTTAATTTAGAACACCATATCTTTTGTGTGACCCTATCAACCATGAAGATTTCATCGAGCTTTACTCCCTGGAGTTTTTACTAAGAATCTGTTAGCTATTTTGTGTATTCTAGACGAAACTATGGGACGATGTTGAATATGTTTTTTCAAACTGCATGTTCCTCAACCCACAGATTCTAATATTTCCCTCCCCCACCCCAGGAGACATCTTCCACACAGTTATGGATTTGAACTTAAGGTCCTCGGGTATGAGGGTGAACAAATAAAACATCCACTGGGACTTTGTCCCCACATTGTCTCCAGTCTTCTTGTTTGTGTCTCAAACAAATAGCTCTTGTCTTTTGATACCCTAGCCCAGAGCAGTACTGAAGCAACCTTCTTACTTGAGAGGTATAATTTATCATCTGACAGGGTCTGGTGCAAATTGTTACTCACCAACCTTAAATGAGACAGAGGGGACTGATGAGGGCCAATAGGGATAATGAGAAGACAAAGCATTGGAAAGCAGAAGGCTGAGTCCTAGCCCCAGCTCTGCCACTGGCTCACTGTTTAACCTGGTGTAAGTCCCTATCCTGCTCTCTAACCCTCACCTTTCTCATCTGAACTGGATGATGCCTGGGGACCTTAGCAGCTCTAAGGAATTCAGGCGTCTCCTAAAAGGGACTTTGGTTAGAATTTGGCCTCATGGCCTCCAAGAGCTCTATAGGCCTCATGGAGTAATGGCTACACAAGTAGGAGAAAGAGGAGTCCAAGAGAACGGAGGACTGAATCTTCACCCTATGTTTAAGTGAGAGAAGATGAATAAAACACACAGTCACCTAGCATCTAGCCCCTACCATATCACTTATGCCAAGTGACCAACCAGTATCTCCTTGCATACCACCAATAATGGTAAGCTCACTCCCTTTAAAAAGTAATCCCTTTCACTTTATACCTTTAATGTAGTAGAGAAGGAAAGAAGAGAGTACTCAAAGAGATATTCACAGAAAAAAAAAGTGACAAGAGGGAGATGTCAAGGATGAAGCCTAGGTTTCTGACTTGTGAAAACACATAGATTTGTGGTGCATTCACTTAGATAGAAAGAGATTAGGAGTGGGTAGAGGAAGATCATGAGTTCAGGCTCAGACACACGACTTTGAGGAACCATTAAGAAATCCAAGCCACAGCAAGTAGCTAGCTGGATATTCAGATCCAGAGCTGAAAGCAGACATTCAGACTGGGGATGAATAAGTCAGAGCTGCTTTTCTAAAGATTGATAAATGTGATCACTGAGGAAAATAGTATGAAACGAAAAGGAGGCACAGGGCTCCAACTTTGAAGTTGAGGGCTACCAACTTTGAAAGCGTGGGGAGATGAAGAATTATTTGCCAGTCTGAGAGGTGAGGGAAGAGCCAGGAGAGTGTCACTTCAGAAATCATGGGAGGAGACGTTCAGGAAAGGTGAGGTTGTCAGTATGTCAAGTGCTCTGAGGAGTCAGGTAAGGACTGTAAATGTCTACTGGATGCAATGCAGTGGAGATGCTTGGTGACTTTATTAAGGATGGCTTTGGTAAATCGATGGGGCCAGAAGTTAGAGTGGGGGGGTTGAGGGCCAGGTGGGAAGTGAGGAAATGGGGCAACTAGTGTGGACAACTCCACGGAGGCATTTAGCTGTAAAAGGAGAGGAAAGAGATGGGCAGGACAGGTGTGGAATGTGACACATTAGATGCTTTCTTAAGTAGGAAAAGGTTTATCCTGGCTACGCATCAAGGTGATGATCCAGTTGAGACAGAATCATTGAATATACAGGTGAGAAAAGGAGGCTACCGATAGTTCCTTTGAACGCAGGAGGAGATGGGCTCAAAAGAGCAGAAAGAAGGGTTGTTTCATCAGTGTTTCAAAATTCCTAGTACTGGGGCTCCTGGGTGGCTCAGTGGGTTAAAGCCTCTGCCTTCGGCTCAGGTCATGATCTCAGGGTTCTGGGACCGAGCCCCGCATCGGGCTCTCTGCTCAGCAGGAAACCTGCTTCCTCCTCTCTTTCTCTCTCTCTCTCTGCCTGCCTCTCTGCCTATTTGTGATCTCTGTCTGTCAAATAAATAAATAAAATCTTTAAAAAAATTCTTAGTACTGTATTCTACTAAGTCTGTACAAGTAAATAACTGGGGGTTTTTGTTTGAAATACCAGATCAACTTATAAAATTATAAGACTACAAAATTCTTTACATATATATTGTCTTTTTTTGGTTCTCTTCACATCTCAAAATTATCCAATTACTATGAAACATGTTTAAAAATGTAACCAGTGTCTACAAACATTATGATATCTGAAGAAAAGTATCATTTATTCAGGAAAATAGAATTTAAGTAGTTTAGAGAAAGAAAATCCAGAAAACCGTGTTTTGGCATACTCTTCTAGAATATTCTTTATCTTCTGAGTAACTGAAGGAAATCCAAACGGAAAATAAAACCAACATTTGTATGTTGATGTGCCATCTTTTTCCTCAAAGCAGAACCACTGAGCTAACAGGGAAGCAGACTGCTATGGTCCTGGGTCATCACCTGGTTCCTTACAAAGTCCCTGGCCAGTGTTTTTTTTACCCCTCATTCACTGGCAGTTTAAACTCATATAAATTCAGAGCCATTCTCATTCCAACTCAAAAAGGGGAATGGTGTCTCCATGAGGATCATCACTCAGACAATCTTGTGTGGAGGTACACAAGATTGCAGAGTTCAGAGTCTCCTTTACAGAAAGGGGAGCCAATGTCACTTAAAGTCCTGCAACCTGCATATTTGAAGGTAATGATTATGCATATTATTGGTTTTTTGTATTATCATGCACATCTTTCCATATCTGTACATATAGATCGACCTCATTCATTTTGTAAGCTGAGTAGTATTCCGTTAAGTGGACATACATTATTTATTTACATTATCTGCTCTTCTTAGACATCTGAGATACTTCCAAGTCCTTCCAAAACTATAGTGACAATTTTCATGCATACACTTGTGGGCACTTCCGTTAGCATTCTCTGCCATCTGTGAATCCCTTTTCCTTCACCTTTTTTTCCACAATAAGCAATTAGCACCTTTTGCACACATCTCTGTGCACATGTATAGTAGTTCTCTTGAAGCTAAACTTGCTACACCAGAAAGGATGAATGTTTTTAAAATTTACCTCCAAATTGTCCTCCTAAAGGCCTTACTGATTTATATAATCTCAGCGGCGGGAACATAAGAATGAGTGCTTCCCTCATATCGACTACAACTTTGGCGATTTCTAACTTTTAATTTTTGACAATTGGTTAGGTGGGAAAGGGACTTTTTTTTTTTTTAAGAATTGCATTTGCCTGGTTATTGGTGAGATTGAGCATCCATTTACATCTTTGTTGGTCATTTTTATTTCTACCTTGGTGGTGTGCCTGTTCACAGCCTTTGCTGTTTCTCTTCTGAGTTGTCTTTTTTCATGCTGAGAGGAGCGCTCAGTACAATGAATACTTCATTAATATTTAATCTATTTTGTACACTACAGACTTCTTTTCACAGGTCTGTCACCTAACTTTCAACTTTCCTTACCTTTGCCCATTTTTCTGTTGACATTGTCATATTTTCCACTGATTTATAAGGACTTTCTCTATCTTAAGGGTATCTATCTTCGTCACCAGTCTCGCAAATATGTTTGTGTTCGCCGTTTTGTTTTGGGCTTTGTTGAGTCAGAAAAGACTTTTTGTTTATTTAGACACAGATGTATGCCTGTGGATATCTTAGGACTTTACAAAGTCTCTCCCCAGCCCGTCCTGAGGTATTCCCCAATATCTTCTTCAGTTTTCCCTAGCCGTGACTCTTCAACGCATCTGGAACTTATTTGTTGTGGAGGTATGCCGGAGGAATCTCATTTTTTGTTTCCAAAATAGTTGGTTACATTTCTCAATATCTTTCATCAAATTAGTCATCCTTTCCTCTCTGGTTCATAATCCCAACTTACTCATATACTCTTTATTTGGACTTAAAAGAGATTGAAATGATTAATATCAACAATCTTGACTTCATTTACAAGGGAGAGAAGAATCATTATTTGCTTTGGCTAGGAAAGGAGAGTGTGGTGTGGGATAAATCGGGGGCAGGCAGTTAGGAGAGTCATGGAATTTGCTGTGAAAAAGGAAAGCCTGAGGAGGGAATGGCAAGAGAAAACTACTGAGTCACAGCAGGAACGCTGTTAGCTGTTACCGCAGAAAGGATGGCCGCGGGGAAGGAGTCCTGGAGAGAGTCTTACAAAGCAGATGATGCAAGCAGGACTGAGGAAGGGGCCCTGGGCTCCCCGCTGAAGGAGAAAGCGTCCCAGTCGGTCCCCTGGCCATAGAGCCAAAATGGCGGTCACAAAGCCTGGAGTAGAGCGCATGGGGAGTCACGGTTTGCTAATTAATCAACAAAAACGAAGATCTGATGTTGAGGCCATATTAAATAGCTTTAAAGTAATACATGTTCATTATTAAAAAGAGAGAAAACATTATTAAAAAGAGAGAAAAGAGAGATAAAGAGAATAATGCCAGCTGCCTCTTACGGAGGACCTACTATGGCCCAGCACTTCATCAGCTGCTTTACATATATTTTATTTTACAAAGAAGAAGATGAAAACTCCCGTAATCCCACCACCCGGGATTAACTACTATTAACACTCTGCTGTGTTTCCTTCCCCTCTTGCCCTTCTGACAGGTTCCGTGACACCTGCTAACATTTATTGAGCCCTTACTCCCATGCCCAGACTAATAAAATATTTTGGACTTAAAAAAAAAAAATACTTTTGTAAGCCTTGTAACAATCCTAAGAGACAGGGGCCCTTATTGTTTTAATTTTACAGATAAGGGGCTTGGGACCAAAGATCTTAAGTAAAGTGCCCATTCTGTGTACTCAGTTTTGTAGATGACTTTGTATCATTTAAGCTAGTATCAGGAGGGTTTTCTCACATCAGTGACTCTCCCGAAGAAGAGATCATTTACAGCTGCCTGATATCCCATCTCACGGGTATGCCGTTTACTTAACCATTTCAGTATTTCCATTCAATCGCTAACAAGTTTTTAATAGAATAAACACTGCTATTATGAACCGAACATCCTTGCACTGAAAGCTTTGTGCATATCTAAACATGCAAATTCTTTTAAAAAATGACAGTGGAATTACTGAGTCAAGCTTTTTTCAGGCTTCTTCTCCATACTGTCAAATTGCCCTCCAGATAGGTTCTATCATTTTACACCCCACCAGAAACGAGCAAAAGTACCCGTTCTATGCCCTTGCCAACACTATTATTTATTTTAAATCTTAACCAATTCATTTTTTAAAAAATAAAAATAAATCCTAACCTATTTAAATGGGCAAACAATTATGTCACATTTTAGTTCATTTTTACCATGAGGGAGAAACAAAAGAGACTGTGGTTCTTCCAAAATTCTTAATTAAGCCTCTCTCTAACGCCAAGCACTCTTCTGGAGGCTAAGGATGGGACAGTGAACAAAACCGAGCAAACCCCTGCCTTCCTGGGACTCTCAACCTAACATCAAAGGTACTGACCCAGTAAATTCCAGTTGTAAGTTCTCTGTATTTAGTGTTTATCAGCCCCTTTTAAAATAAAGCACTAAGGATTCATTTAATCCTCACAACAACCCTTTTGGGTAGTGACTATTATTACG
The DNA here is from genome assembly GCF_963455335.1 of Martes martes. NCBI lineage: Eukaryota > Metazoa > Chordata > Mammalia > Carnivora > Mustelidae > Martes > Martes martes. The sequence goes on along the minus strand of NC_137900.1, from coordinate 64,539,895 downwards.
CCCATTTTACAGATGAGGAAACTGAGTCATCAAAGATCAAGTAAGCTGTGCCAGGTCAGACGGGAAGGTACCAAAGGCAAGAATCAGACCCAGGCAGGCTGGCTCCTGGACGTCTACCCACCGCACCACACTACCTCCCCTCTGCCAGAGGTGTGCTAAGGGGCTGCTGAGTCCCTGAAGGGATGGAAAGAAGATATAGGAAAATAGGAAAACCAAAATAAAATGTGTATGAGGGACTCCTGGGTGGCTCAGATGGTTAAGCTTCTGCCCTCAGTTCCGGTCATGATTTCAGGGTCCGGGGATCCAGTCCAGTGTCAGGATCCTTGCTCAGCAAGGAAGCCTGCTTCTCCCTCAGCCTGCCGCTCTCCCTGCTTCTGCTTTCTCTCTCTCTCTCTCTCCCCCTCTCTCTGACAAATTAATAAAATCTTTTAAAAATTCAAAGAAGAAGAAGAAGAAGAAGAGAAAATGTGTTTGAACAAATATGAAGGGGATCAGGCATATGCGTTCCTTTGGTCCAGAAATATTATCACGGAGTGCTGAACTGTATCTTTCCTCTCCTTGTGTCAGAGGAGTGGGTAAGGACAACTTGCAGCAAAAAGCAGCAGAGCATACATACATACACTGGATAATAAACCTGGAACAGTCCAAAGACAGAGGAAAGGAATGGTTTAAATTCCCCTGCTATGAGGCAGCGGAGGGAAGAAGGGAGCGTCCTTGGACATCCTAGCCCTCAAGGAATGGCAACTACAGAGGGTTCAATCCTAGTAGCGTTCAGAACTCAGCAGACGGGGCGGGGAGAGGCGAGGAGAGGAGGGTGGGGAATGGAAACGTACTTTTCCTGGGCTTCTGGCCAAGCGATCTCCCAGTTTGGCCTGAGGCTACTTACTGCCTTCTCCCGCGAGACCGGCGGTTCTGCGGGAGCCCGCGGGGCACGTTCCCCTGGGCTGCAGCGCCACCTAGCAGATGTGCCCGTGAAATGGCACCAGAACCGCCTGGGCCATCCTGGAGTCCGTCAACCACCACCTAGCCTCCGTGCTCCGTGCAGAGGTCACCGGGAGCAAACAAGTCATTGACCTTGAGAAGTTCACCGTCCATCTGGGGAGACCATCCCAAGTTCTAGAGCAGAGACTTAGGCAAGCGCCTAGGGAACAGGGAGGAATAGGGAGGAGCGGGACTGACCTTCAAGGCGGTTCCCATTCCGGAAAGGCCACGCAGAGGAAGCCATATTCAAACCTCTTCTTAACAAACAGAAGATGTGTTACTATTAGTCTAGCAGTAGAAGAGGAAAGGCAAGGAGACCGGAGGAAGGAGACCGGAGGTTCAAAGGCCTGGGAGTGTGACAGGTTAGTGCATTCAGGGAAGGCTGGAAAGTTCAAATCGCAAGCCAATAGCAACCTTAACAGAGGATCAAGTTTAACTTCCTTATTTGCCGACGCCATTCCTGACATTCAGGCAAGGAAGGGACTTCATGCAGATTCACACCATATCTGGAACCCGTATCTCCTGACACTCTGTCCCAGGCTCTTCCTCTGAACCACGGACGAACAAGGCCAGCAGCCAGCTCTCTAGAAAAGGTCACTATTGCCTGCCGGAACCCAGTAGTAAGGCTGTGCCCATGGAACTTACACCTTGAACTTGAGAAGACATGCTTGAGTTCGGAACCCATGTCCATCAGGAGTTATGGGGCTTGCATCAGGGTGCTTAGTCTTACTGAGTCTCCCTTTCCGTATCTGTCGGGTGGGAATCATAGCAGTCCTCACCCTGTTGTAGTTAACCTCAGGGGCACAATGCCCAGCATATGCTCTATGCTCAGGCATCAGGTAGTAAAGATCACAATTGTAATATTGTCACTCTTTATTGAAATATTACTAGTATTTTTCTTACTTGAAAGTATCCATTAGTATTAATTGATTGTTTATGATGTATTATTTCTACCGTTTTAGTACTGAATGCTTCCTGGAGGAACTGGAGCTATTCTATCTGGGAAAGAACAAACACAGAAGCCACAGTCCTATTTTAAAACTTGAAGGGCTGAACTGGAACAGAAGGAGTGGAGGTGGTCTGAGGGGCCCCAGGGGGCTGGGCCAACGATGGTTGAGAGCTGCGGGATGGAAGATTTTACGTCCAAGTAAAGAAAACCTTCCTTACCCTCTGGGTGGCCTTGGGAGGAAGGTATGCACTTGCTCGAGGAAATATTCCTCCGAGACCAGATGACCATGTGTCGGGCCCTCACCCCACCTTGCACAGGACAGGAGATCATCTAGTCCATTTCACTTTCTGATCCCTTAAACATCTAATTTAGCTCTGCTTTCTAGGGGAATATGATTTGGTAGGTCATCTGGGAAGACAGATGTCTATGTTTATAAATTTCAAAGTCATGAGCAATGCTCAAAGAAGTCAGAATCCAAAATGCATAACCCTGTTTTTCAGAGTAATTCATTAGATTTTTCGCTGGAAATGTGAGGAAGAGGCTGAGATGTCCATGTCAGATTGGAGACACGGGGAATGGGACAAAGGAACAGAGGGCAGCTCAGCCTTATTCACCAGGTGCTGCTTGGGAAATGCGTCTTCATTCTGAGAAGATGGGAAGGGCTTTCTCCATCCTGATAGTCACACGGGGGTAGAGGTAGCATCTTAAAGTCATTAAATAACAGAACACATTGAATGCTCCCTGTTCAAACATTTATGTAGAGTCTGCTGTGTGCAAAGCACTTGGAATATTAAATCTAGGGATGCCTGGGTGGCTCAGTCAGTTAAATGTCTGTTTTCAGCTCAAGTCATGATCCTGGGGTCCTGAGATGGAGTCCGTATCAGGCTCCCTGCTCAGCAACAAGCCTGCTTCTCCCTCTTCCTGCGGCTCCTCCTGCTTATGCTCTCTCTTTCTGTCTCTGACAGATATATAAAGAAAGAAAATCTTTTAAAGTAAATCTAAAACTAGAGTCTATATGAAGCTAGAAGGTATATACTCTAGGAAAGTAATAAGACTCAGGCACAAAATAACTGTGATCCAAAGCTGAAAATCCTAATGTTATGATCAACATGTGACGTTGCATGACTCTCTGTAAGAGGCATTAGAGGAAGGTTTTGTGGAGGAACTGATAGTTGGGCTGGGCCTTTAATAACACATAGGATTTGGATCCCAAATGATAGATGGAAAGAACTTCTCAGGGGAGACAGGCAGTGTGGGCAGAGCGTCAGGGGACTCAAGTATGGGCTAGGGGTGGGAGAGTAGAGCCCCACTGTGGTCAGAGCATAGGGTGGTACAGGATATAAGATCAGAGAAGTCATCCTTCTGCAATCCCAATCCCAGGTATATACCCAAGAACACTGAAAATATGCCTCCACATAAAAACCTGTATACCAGTGTTCATAGCAGCATTACTCATAATAGCCAAAAAGTGGAAACAACCCAAATGTCCATCAACTGATGAATGGGTAAACAAAATGTAGTATATCTACCTATGCAATATTATTTAGCATTGGCAATAAAAAGAAATGTTGGGCCGATAAATGTTACAACATGGATGAACCTTAGAAACATGTGCTCAATGAAAGAAGTCAGACAGACACACAAAAGCCACACGTGATATGATTCCATGTATATGAAAGGCCCGAAACCGGCAAATCTATAGAGACAGAAAGACTGATGGTTGCCCAAGGCTGGAGGGGATAAATGATGGCATGTTTTGAAAGTTACACTTCAGATTTTCTGGCTCTTCCCGCTGTTAGAGAATTCCTCCGCTCGCAGCTCCCTCCAGGACTCTCCAGCCAAACTTGCCCTCCGGGTGAGCCTAGGAGGCAATTCTGAGTGTCCCCAGACATTCCAACTGAATGTTCCCCATCGTCGCAGATGTCCAAGACCGACTCATCGTGCCTTCACCAAGAGCAGCATCCTCCCCAGACTTTCCTGCCTCTTATTCGTACCAAATATGGCAGGAAAATACTCTGGTAAGTTAACAAGTACATCTTCACTCTCATTTTTCTTTTTTTAAAGCGCTCCCTTCACCCATTAAAGCAAAATCAGGAGGCTAAGACATTCAGGACTTAACTGCCTCCAAGCAAAGCTGGCATAGCTGAGATGTAAAGAGAAAGCAAAGAATCAGATTCTTGGCTTTTGGAGTGGGCTTTGGAAAGTCATAGCAAAAACAGTCTTGAAAGCCAAGAATGTGGTTTGGAAGAGCCAAGCATTTTAAGATTGAATAAGGCTCTGAGTTCTAGAGGCATGGTTTGCAGCATGGGAAGCAGAGTCAAAGGAATGGGGACCTTAATTCCAGCTATCCATGGCTTTTCCTTCCCTCTTTAAATGTATTCTCATCACATGGGCTCAGCCATTCCCACATCTTCATTCCTTCCCTCCTGTCCGGCTCCAGGCTGAACCCCTCCCTGCTCTCCAGGCCTGGGCTTCACCTCATTCTCCCCCTCACCTATCCTACACAGCCGACCACAGTGATCTTTCTGAAATCCTACCTCAGCCCCGCGCGGTGTTTCCTCGTCGCTCACTAGAAACGCCTATTGAATACTTGCTAGATGCTAGACATTGTGCTAGACTGGGGTCAGCCAACTCTGGCCCCTGAGCCGAATCAGGTCTGCCACCTGTTTTCGTGAATAAAGTTTTATTGGAACACAGCCCCACTCTCATTTATATATCGTTTATAGAAGTTGTCATGTTATGAGGGCACAGCCAAGTAGCTGTGACAGAGGCATTACGGCCCAGAAAGTCTCAAAAATTGAATACCAGGCCCTTCACAGAAAACAACTTTACTGACCCATGTGCTTTGTGCTGAGCTTACCCCAGGGAGCAAAACAGACACAGTCACCTGCTGCCTGTAGACCAAGTTCTTCCAGTTCCCACACTTTCTTCCATTTCTTCTAATCACGAATCCTCTGAGAATACACTGGTTCCTAGATTTCTGGAAATCATCCATCAGTAAAAATAATTTTCTTAATGACAGAGGACTGACGTAGGTTGTCAGGTGGGTATGTTTTTAAAAACCAACTACCATCTAATACTGTTAACATTTCATAAGGAGAAAAACATTTTAACATTAAAGGGTAGCAAGGATATCATTTAAAATGAAGAAAAATTCCTCAAGCCACATGAGTTTTAAAAATTCATTCTGTTGGCTCTATTTTCCCTCATTTTGCCGTGGCTGGTGAACATTCTTCACAAATCCTCACAGGTCTGTGATCGAGTGCTGAGGAAACTTCGATCGAGTCTAGGCGGACTGGTCTCATTTGTATCGCTCCAATGTGTTAAGAATCTCCCCCACGCAATTTTGCTTCCTCTCGCTCTCCTGCTCACTGTGTGGAGCTGAGCTCATAAGCAGCCCGCGTGTAGGGTTCCCTCCGGCCACAGGCTACAGGCCCAGCTGCTCAACCAGATCCAGGCCATTGGCAGCACGGATGGGAGATACGGCTGTGGATGTCTGTCAGCCACAGAGCAGGGTGACGGGATGGCCAGGAGGGCCACCTGGAGCGTGGCCCTGCCCCTAGGAACCCATTTGACACAGGCATGCTGACAGCTCCATGGCAAAGGTCCCCGCCCAAATGCTTGAGAGATGAGCACTGGCCTCCTGATAAGTCTCTCACATGACCTGGGATGCCATGAGGGCCCCAAGCGGCTGCCACCAGCGCCCAGTCAGCAGGTGGTGGCAGGCGACACGGGGAGCTCGCCTTACTGGCCAGCAGCCCCAGAATACCAGGTCCTCACTGCTCACATGAAGCTTCTGGAATCCCCTTAAACGATCTCGAAGTTCAGGGAAAAATAAATTATCGCTCCTCTAGGAAGATAATCCCAGCAGGGCCTGATGCCAAGGGCACTTTTCTGCCTTTCGTTCTGGGACAAACAAACATTGTCCTCCCCTCACATCTCCCCACTGGGGTATGTGTGTGTTTGTGTGTGTGTGTGTGTGTGTGTGTGTGTGTGTGTGTGTGTGTGCGTGCATGAGAAAGACCCCTCGTGAGAACCCTCCACCATGGGGGCAGTATGAACACGAAACATCCTATCTTTTTTGCAGACAGGGTGGGAACAGCAATGTTCGATCTGCCTCCACATTAGAGGTTAGAGCTTTCTTGTCCTGAGCAGGTCTCCAGCCAAAATGCACCATTTCTTAGACATTCCCATTTAATCCATTGGTGAGACAAAGGGTAGGGGGGAACAAAGTTAAATTTCCAAAAGGAAATTAGAAACCTTGAGACAAAATTGGAAAAAAACACCTCACACAGTACAAAGAAGGAAACTGAGGCCGGAAGGGATGGAGAATTGCTCAAGAGGCCACCAGTAGAGCCGGAACTAGAAATAAGACTTTCTTGGTCAGTCCAAGTCTCTTCAACGGTGCAGTGAAATGTCCAGGTTGTCATTCCCCATAATCCAGAATGAAGGAGTTTTCCTTCTAGAAAATGGGAGAAGAGGTACCAGCTTGGATATAGGACATGGTGAGGAAAGGTGAGCCTGTGGTGAAGAGAAAGATTGCCCACAGCAGCAGATAGTGACACAGCATACTCTTACCTTTTACAGTCACGTTTCCATTAAAGGCTGAAGGAAGAGTGTCCCCAAATTTTAAGTGAAGACACCACAAAATTTGTTCTCTTAACACCTTCATATTCACCCCGCTGGGGAAGCCGGGATCTGAAGAAGCACAGGAACCAAGTGAAGGTCACACACAGTCAGGTGGAGGGTGGGATTACGGGCTTGGCCTCAGAGGGTCCATCCAGCTCTCTCCTTGGCAGTGCTTCAGATCATCAGCAACCCCTGTCCTGAGGCTACCAGCCAGTCTTGAACTTGGGACTTCATCTCAGCTTTCCCTGCAGAGAGTCAGCTGTTCTTTTAGGCCAGTCTGTGCCAGGCTGATATTGTATTCCTCTCCTTGGCCCTAGGGCCGGGGACACGCTTTCCTGCAGCCTGATGCCATCCCCCATGGTGTGATTTCTGTGTGGTGGCCCAGGGAACAGCTGGTTTGGGGGCTGGCAGGCTGAGCTCTGAGTCAGGCCTGGCTAACTTCATGAGGGTCACCTGCCCGCCAGGAGGGCTTGAGTTTTACTGCCCTCTGGCCATGTGTCATAGCAGGACATACTGAACTCTCCCCGTGACTTGAGGACATGAGTTGGGCTGTCCAGGGCGAGGGGAGGGCAAGAGCCCTGAAGGGAATCCAGGCAGCACCCCTTCCCTGGGGGGTCTCTTCGGTGCATTTGGCGGGGAGGCACCAATCTCAGGTCCCACCCTCATGCTAGGGGAACTGACAGTCTTGGCCTCCGAACCCCCAGTTCCAGACCCATATCCAGCATGCCATCTTATGGGGCCTGTCTAGGGAACCAGCAGATTTCTTGGCAAAGGGTGGGGTGGACGGGGTGCCCTTCCCTGGAGAAAGAGTCAAGAGCATCAGGAAGTGACACCCTGCCTGATGAAGCCGGATCCCCGGCTTCTATAGGCCGAAGGACCTCAAAGATCTCCTAGTTCAAGGCCTTCATGGTCCAGGAGAGAAAGCGGAGGCTCAGAGAGGGGAAGAAGCTTCCCTTGGTCACACAGGCACCGAGAGCCAGGACTGAAATCCTGTCCAGTTCTCAGGCCACAAATGCTTTCAGAGCATGGAAGTGACAGACATCACCCAGCTCCCCAAAGAGTAATGGAGAAATATCTCTAGGAGCTACCAGCTTCCTTCACAGGACAAGTACCAGGTACAGCTGCAGACCTTGTGCTTTCTGGCATCAGGCATTGCACAGAGCACTCGTGGGCATTGCCTTTTTAAGCATATTCAGCAGTTCTATAAGGTAAGAGCAAATATTATCAACATGTACAAGAAAATAAACCTGTAAGTCCTCATCAGACCCTCTCTAGTTATCCCTTGTCCCTGTTTTCCCCTCACTGTCAAGGCCAGTCAATGGACCAGTAAAGCTAGCCATCTCTAGAGGACCCTTGGAACAGGGAAGGGAGCCGTAAACAGAATTCCCAGTCACCAAAATCCCAAGGATCACACTATGGACTCTGTCAAACACCATCCAAAACCTCTCTCCAACCACCAAAGAGCGGTAGTCTAGGAGTGTCCAGCACTCCCAAGGCGGTTCATCCTGCAACCAGCACAGGGCCAGGAAGGCTCTTCTGAACCGGAGCCCATGCTGGGAAGCAGCTTGGCCCACAGTAGCTCTGACCCCTCACACATACCAGGGCTCTGAGTTCTCCTCCTCCATGTCTTTCTCCTGCTCTCCACCCAACAGCCAGACCCCCATCCACTCAAGGAAACCACAACTAGAGCCCTCCAAAGTCTTTCTCCCTGCCAGCCCTGTGATGCCCTGTGAGGGGTGTGCCTTTCCAGCCACTAAATCCCAGTGGATGGATTACCCAGAGCATACCTGAAGGAAGTGGCCCAGAGAGAAAGGAACTGAACTTCAAGTTCCTCAAGAGGCCATGGAGGAGCTTGAAGGCATGGGTGCCATTCAGCTTCAGGAAGGAGAATCTCGGGGGGACACAGTCCCTGTCACCACATCTCTGGAAGGGTGTCAGGAGCAGTCAGAGCAGGTTCATGCTGCAGGACTCCAGAGGACAGAGGGAGAGGGTAGTTGCAAGGAGCAGATTTTCTTTCAAAGTAAGAAAAAGCTCCTGACTATACCAAGATGGCCTGGGATACTTTAGATCAAATGACAAGCACATTTGAGTCAAAGAAGCCCAGATTGGAGCCCCAGTTCCTACCTGTGCCACAGTGAGCAAGGTACTCAGTGTTCATCACTTTTAAAATGGATCTAGTGAGGTGTATCTCATAGACTTGCTTGGAACTCCTTATAATACATCCGAAGGCAAACCAGAATTTTCCCAAGAAATGAAAGGCTCAGCCCCCATGTGAGCCAGGCTTACCCTCATCTGTGCACAGAGGCTGTGATCCCAGCCAAGGCAGCCACGAGGAGTGGAGCCTACCAGGGCATTGGGTACAGGGAGAGGAGCCCTGGTCAGGAGCCAGACTAACCTGAGTTCAAGTCCCAGATCTGCCCCATGCCATCTCGACCTCTAGCAAGACATTCAATCTGTCCAAGTCTCTGATTCCCAGTTTTCTGACATAAAATGGTGTTTAAACTCTTCCCTACCTCCCCTGAAGGGTGATGGTATGCATCAACTGAGAGAGAAGAGCAAGTACCTTGGAGGCTTTCAGTTACTTATACGAGAAGCAATGATGTTGTTGAGAACCTCTGACTTGAAGTATTTTTAATCCCAGGAAGAACACAGGTGACACAACAATTATATTCAATAACAAATGTCCACTCAGGGCGCCTGGGTGGCTCAGTGGTTTAAGCCGCTGCCTTCGGCTCGGGTCATGATCTCAGGGTCCCGGGATCGAGTCCCACATCGGGCTCTCTGCTCGGCAGGGAGCCTGCTTCCCTCTCTCACTCTCTCTGCCTGCCTCTCTGCCTACTTGTGATCTCTCTCTCTCTCTGTCAAATAAATAAATAAAATCTTAAAAAAAAAAAAAAAACAAATGTCCACTCAGCGAACATTTACTGGGTACCAGCAGTGCCAGACGTCGGAGATGCAAACATAAATACAACAAAACTCTTTGTCTTCCAAGACAAACTAATCGGGAAGACAGACATGGAAATGATTCATTAAAGCCGAATGTGATACGCAGAGTTGTATACTAGTTACAAGGAACACACAGGTAATAGTTACTCTGTCTGGACTGGGGGGGAGGCAGAGGCAATGGTGCTGGGGGAGGTTAAACGCTGGAGCATTTAAAATGGAATCTTTAAGAATGAGGAGGAACATTTAGGTACCTAATAACAGATCACCAAAATATACACAGCAAAAATGGACAGACTTGAAGGAAGAAGTAGATAATTCTACAAAGGGGCAGTAGTTGGATACTTCAAGTCTCCACTCTCAATAATGGGTAGAACAACCAGACAGAAGATGAGTAAGGAACTAGAGGGCTTGAATAACAGGCATGACACAGAACACTACCCAACAACAGCACACCCATTCTCCTCAAGCACACGTAGGACCTTCCTCTGGGCAGGTCACAAATTAAGTCACAATAGCCGAAACATAGAATCAACCCAAGTGTCCATCAATGGATGAACGGATAAACAAAATCTCATATATATGTATACACACACACGAGCGCGCGTGCACGCAACACACACACACACACACACACACACACCCCATTGGATACTATTCAGCCTTAAAAAGGAGGGAAATTCTGACACATACTACAGCATGGATGAAACTTGAAGACATTATGCTAAGTGAAATGTCAGTCTCAAAAGGATAATTACTGTATGTTTCCACCCTTATAAGGCGCCTACAATGGGCAAATTCATGGAGACAGAAATAGAATGGTGGCTGCCAGGGACTGTGGCAGGAGAGGGGCTGGGAGCCATTGTCTGATGAGGACAGAGTTTCGGTTTTGTAAGATGACGCGTTCTGGAGATGGATGACAGTGATGGCTGCACAGCAATGTGAATGTGCTTAATGCCACTGAATCGTACACTCAAAAAACGGCTAAAATGGTAAATTTTAGGTTATGTACATTTTATCACAATTTATAAAAAATAAGTCATTTTTTAAAATAAAAGAATGAGGAGGGAATGTTCCAAGCAGTCCAGATTGGGGAGAGAAGTCTAGACATTAGAAATAGTTTGTACAAAGGCACAGAGGTCTGAAAAGCATGTCTATGTGTAAGGCTCACAGAGACAAGGGCAGCCACGTGGCGGGGAGAAGGTCTCAGAATGCCCTGCTGGGGAGCCTGCATGCCACTCTCTGGGCTCTAGGGAGGACATGCTCACCAGCCGCAGCTCAGAACAATCAGACAGAGAGGTGCGCGGGGAGGGCAGACAGGACCTGGGACATGTGTGAAGAGTAACCTCTAGCCAGACAGTCAAAGGGAAACTGCTTTCTAAACAGCCCCAGCTGCCCAGCCCTGTGGTCACCGTCTGTGGTCTCCATCCCAGGGCTGTGGCGACAGTGACTCAAGCCATTTGCCTCATGAGGCCCCTGGCTGAAGGCAGGAGGGATTCCCCTAAAAATGAAACCAGGAGTAGACGTGTTGGTGGGGGAGGAAGGGTGTGGCCAAAGCTCTTCTCTGCCGTGTCACTCTCCCTGCACCTCGCAGTCTGGGTGACGCCTGAGCCATGATGTCTGGCTGGTCTCCCTGCAGGCCCACTCTGTGGTGTCTGTCAGCTCACAGGGAGGTGAGTTCAGCAGCTCCCATGTGAATATGGGCGTGAGGAGTGGGAGGGGGCCTTTGTGAAGTCTGAATCAAGTAAATGTGGGAAAACACAACTCTGCAACTTTTACTTGGTGACATTGGGCAGCCCCATGTCTCTGTATGAGTCTCAGTTTGCCCGTCCATGAAATGAAGGAGTCAGACCCATAACTCCATTGTTAGGCCCCCAACATGAGGAAGGACAGGGTGTTACTGGACACATTTCAGTATGCACACACATGGGTCAAAGCATGGGGGGGAAATAGATTAGCCCGTGTGGGAGATACATATCGCCATCACTCAACTTCTATGGCCTGGCCCGAAGTCACATGTCGACCAAGTCCCTGAGCAGGCAACCTCTCCCCAGTGACAACTCTTGAGAGCCGTCAAAGGAAGCTCTTATCTTCAGTGGGGAGTCAGCTATCTTGGCCACGTAGGAGTTTCAGACACAAAGCTCCTCTCAAATGCTCAACATCCTACACAAACACGTGTGGGTCTTTTCTTGTCCGGCTGTTCCTCTGTTTGCCAAACTTATATTCTGTACCCGCCTCTGCCCCAGATGTGGAACACGTGAACGAGTGGAATTTCCTTGAGCATGGTTCTCGTGTGGTGGTGCGTCCAGCCCCAGCTGCGGCTTCTTCATCTGGGTGACCTCAGCCTCTGCCTCCGCCTCACCTCTGGGATTGCCCTGGCATCTCCCTCAGCCCTCCGTTTCACAAATGAACTTGCTCTTCAATACAGACTACTGTTCTCACTACTTCTAAAAACTTGTGCCACCCACCTCGGAAAGTAGAGCTCTAAGAAGCACAGATAAGAAGCAGAGAGCTTAGCTCTGGAGAGTAAGTGTCTGCACAGAGAGGCTGCTTTTTGAGTTCTTTGAGGTAACAAAAAAAGAGGGAGCCCTTGCACTTTGAAACTGTCCTGGTCCCTCAAGTATTAGCTGTCCCTCTCTGGGGGAAGATTATACTTCCCCTTGCCACTGACTTTTTTTGTTGTTGTTGTCTTTTGAGCATGCAGATCTGCCTGCAGGGGCAGGGAAAGCTTCACGGGGTGGGACCTACAGTGTGAAGGGAAGGTGTTTTCCAGAGTTGGGAAGAACCGGCATCACAGACAGAGGAGAGGACATATATAAACATCCCAGGGGATGAGTGAACAGAACACATTCCCGAAAGAACTGGGGGAGAATCACAATCAACCATAACATGCAGGGGAGGGGCGGAACAGAGGCTGAACAGGCATACAGGGACAGCTAATCCTTGGGAATAATAATCAAACTAGGAATTGACAAACTTTTCCAATACAGAGTCAGAGAGTAACTGTTTTAAGCTTTGCAGACCACACAGTCTCGGTCCCAAGTATTCACCTCCACTTCTATAGCAAGAAAGCAGCCATAGACAATATGTCAATGAATGAGCACGGCTGGGCTCCAATAAAACTTTATTTACAAAAACGGCCAGTGGCTACGTTAGGCTCAACCAAAGCTGGTCAGCCCCTGACCTAAACAACCACATTTGCTGGTCCTAACTTGAGAGGAAGTGGAAAACCCTATTCATTTTGTAACAAAGTGAGAACTTGACTGGATGGTTTTTAAATTTTCCCACAAAGAAACTATAGTTTGCAGACGGTTTTCCAGGGGATCCCCTAAACTTTCATGGCAACAGTTCAACGTACAAAGGATGAAATGACAAAATCCATGAGTTCAGATTATGGCGGGGCACAGAAGCCTTGGAAGCACAAACATCAAAGAGTGAGCAGGACCCAGTGTGCCCTCCGGCTGGAAAGCAGAATGTACACCTGCTACCAGAAGATGAAGATTACTTCCCCAGCTCTGCCCGGTCTTCCTGCCCCCTGATCAACTCATTTTCCTCTTGGTCATTCTGGGCCATCATGCTAGTTTCCCTTCCTCCCCGCTCCAAAGACTATCACCACTGAACCCCACTTTAAACAGAAAACTGATGATGGACCTCATCTTCAGAGGAGAAGGCAATGGTGGCATTCATATTGACCCCAGATGAAGAGATACAACCTGGCTTTGTGACTTTCCTGCTCATGACCTTGAGAATCTCTTCATTCTTCATTCTCATTCTTCATTCTCACTCTACATTCTTCATTCTCCAGTTATTTCCTTGGTACAACAGGGATTCAAATTATTTCCCTACTTCATTGGGAGGCGATTAGGATCTAGTCATTCACCATGAGAGAACGTGCTTGTAAAGGACCATACCAGCAGACACACAGGTCATCACAGAATAAACAGAACACCTTTAGAGAGGGCTGGGGAGGGGCAATCTGGTCTGTCTGCTAGGGCAGGCTGAGGTCTAAATCATTTTTTTAACTTGAATAATGCAGTAAACCTGCTTATTTATTTATTTATTCAAGAGTGAGAGCTTGCATGAGAGAGAGCATGACTGGGGAGGCGAGAGGTAGAGGGAGAAGGAGAAGCAGGCTCCCCACTGAGCAGGGAGCCCAATGTGAGGCTCGATCACAGGATCCCAAGATCATGACCTGAATGCCTTCATGAGCTGAAGGCAGAGGCTTAACTCACTGAGCCACCCAGGTGGTTAGACCGCAAGCACTGACTTCAGTGACTCTTATTATAATGTGTTTGATACATGACGAAACATAAAACTAGGTTTTGATTTCTAATCCTTATTCATTTTTTTAATTACTTTTTTTTAAATTTTTTTTTTAATTTGTCAGAGAGAGAGAGAGAGCACAGGCAGGCTGAGTGGCAGGCAGAGGCAAATGGAGAAGCAGGCTCCCTGGTGAGCAAGGAGCCCAATGCGGGACTCGATCCCAGGACGCCGGCATCATGACCTGAGCCGAAAGCAGCCGCCCAACCAACTGAGCCACCCAGGCATCCCTCTTATCCTTCTTATGTAATGTATAGTGAGAGCATCTTTTAAAGGAGCCCGTGTCTAACGGCATCGAGGTGCAGTGAGCCGCGTGGAGCGAAGGCCTGAGGAAGAGTGGAAGGGGGGGGACCCGCCTTTTGAAAAAGATCCTCCAACTTTGTCCTGCCTTTTCCTTCTTGCATGGAGAGTATAACTAGCTGTATGCAGATCCACACGACTATGGTGGGCTACTTGGTGCCCTTCCCCCCAAATCCATATCTCAAAGTCCGAACCCCCAGTACCATGAGCGGGAATGGGGCTGTATTTGGAAACGGGGCCTTTAAAGAGGGGATTAAGGTAAAATGAGGCCATTAGTGTGGGCTCTAACCCATTGTGACTGGGGACTTTATAGAAGAGCAGCGCAGCGAGGGGGACATTGAGGAGATGGAGGGACGACCTCGTGAGGAGAGAAGGCAGCCACCTGCAAGCCACGGAGAGAAGCTGCCAGAGAAACCAAACCTGCCAACACCTTGATCTTGGACTTCCGGCCTCCAGAGCTGTGGAAAGACACTCCTGCTATTGAAGCCCTCAGTCCGGGGTGTTCCCTTATAGTAGCCTGAGCCGACACACATGACGACATAAAGTTCATTTCTCTCAAAAGCCTTGCTTCTTGAGAAGAATACTGTGAGGCAGAAGCTGTTGTTGTAAAGAGGTACGATTTGCATATGTGACTATGGCTAAGCTCCCATGGACACAGGGTGGGGGTTGGGGGTTGCTGGCAGCAGGGGTGGGGGACATTTTGCTTATTTCTATCCAGTGATGGCTGTCTAATGGCTACCAGGCCTGAATGCCCGTGCAGGGCCAAACAGATGGCATTTAAGAAGTTTCTGGCTGGTGTGGGCCAGGCCCACAGCCTGTTTTCATACGACCCAATACTCCACAGCTATTCAAACGGGCCACGCATGGCCACCAGGCACAACGGGGCTGATCTCACAACCGGAACGAGAGAAAATGCAAGTCACAGAAGAGGACGTGTGGAATTCAGACAGAATTCACAAACGTGTGACTCAACTCTGCCATCCTGGGACAGATACTTACTTAGGTCATAAAGCCAAAAAGAAAAGCAAGAAAATGACTTTCACAAAAGTGAGATGAGTGATGATCTGGAATGGGGAAGGGAGGTGGAGTTGTTGGGGGGCAGGGGACGCAGAGCAGTGCAAGGCCCCGTTTCTTGGCCCGTGTGGGGCTCTCGCGCAGCACTCTCAAAACCGCTCTCAAAAAGCGGTTTGCTTTATAACTGGTCATTAAAATGTACGGATTTTTAAAACTTTTTGTTTTTATGTAAATGACATTACCAAAAAAATAAAAAATAAAAACCAGAAGGAAAGCTGAAGCAAATAGGACTAAACATGAATTGTTCTCAATCCAGCCCTGGCAGGTCTATGTTACATCATTAATTATACTTCTCTATAATATGGGTTTGGGTGGGGGTTTTTTCCCTCATATTATCATGCTGAGTGAAAGAAGCCAGGCAAAAAAAGAGCACATACATTATATACATTTGCATGATGTTTAAGAAAATGCAAAGTCATCGTTAGTGACAGAAAGCAGCCCAGGGACTGCTGGTGGGGAGGAGGCGGCAGGGCGGGGGCATGAGGGGAGGAAATGAGGAAAGTTTTGGGGGGCGATGGATATGTGATGCTGATTGTGGCAATGATTTCATGGGTAGATACTTGTGTCAAAATGTATCAAATTATACCCTTTAAATATGGACAGTTTAGACTATGTCTATTACACACCAAGAAAGCAGTTTTCAAAATATTCTTTCTTGTGCCTTTTCATATGTCTCACACAGTCTTCAATATACATGTATTGTTTTGGAATGAGGGAGACTGGAATAAAGAACTGGGATGCCAGTTCCCAGACCACTGTACGTACCTTTGGGTCATTCACCAGCGTGGATACTGTCAATGTATTTTTGTCCTGCCTTGGACATTAAAAAGCCCTCCGCTCTTCCCTCTTCCCTCTTTCAACCCCTCTTTCTCTGTCCCCACTGCCTCTCTCCTTCCCCCTTGGTTCCTTTTCTCTTTGGCTCTCACTCTTGCTATCCCAAAAAACCCCTCTCTTGGGGCACCTGGGTGGCTCAGTGGGTTGAGGCCCCCGGCTCAGGTCCTGATCTCAGGATCCTAGGATCAAGGCCCACGTCAGGCTCTGACCTGAGCATGGAGTCTGCTTGGGATTCTCTCTCTCTCCCTCTCCCTCTGCCCCTCCCCTTGCTCTCACTCTCATAAACAAACAAACAAACAAACAAAATCTTTAAAAAAAAAAAAAAAAAAGGAAAGAAAACCCCTTTCTTCAACTGAGCCCACAGCTTTAGGAGACCTGGCGACACTCAGACAACCCTTGGGCAGCACAACAGGAAACCAAAGGCAACCGTAACCTCTTCTGTTCTAAGCGGGATGGTCAGTTTCAAATCCCAGTCGGGGGGCTGGGGATAAAGAAATAAATAAATCTCTCCCCTGGCCCTTCCACTTTCAGAGACAGTTAGTGGAGCAGCAGATGAAAGTGCCAACCATTGCTAGTAAACTCCATTCCCTCCCTTCAGCAGTGTGATGGCCTCTTTGTTTTAAGGCAATGAGTCATTGGCTATGCAAAGGGAGGCCCAGAATGGAGTCAGGGGTTGTGGCAGCCATTGTTGGTTTGCCTACCCAAAGTTTATTCCTCTCTTCTTACTTACACAGGGCCCTGATTTTGTTGAAGGTAGCAATGTGCCTGGCTGAAAAGTTAGATTTCCCAGCCTCCCTTCCAGATAAGAGTGGTCATATGACTACCTTCTGTTCAATGGTATAAAGGAAGAAACTATAGATAAGACTTCTGGAAATTCTTCCTGAAAATGGGACTATATGGGCAAGTTTTTTGTTGGTCTTCCATCTTTTTCTGCCTGAAACATGGTTGTAATGACTGGTGTGGCAGCAGCCATTTTGTAGTCCTGAGGTGATCTTGATTGCAGACAATTGGCTAGTGCTAAGGATAGCAAAATAGAAAGACAAGAGGTTAGGACATTGATGAGATTATGGCACCAGCCCTAGGATACCTATCTCCGAAGTCCTTTCACAAAGGAGAAAAACTTAAATCATAATTAAGACATTGTTTTACAGGTCATTGTTGAAGCAAAACATAATTCCTCAATGGTAAAGAATAGATGAGCTAAGTAATTCTGTGTTTTGAAGTAAGAGACAGGTAACTTCTGGAGTGAACCTTAAAGAAGGTTGTTCTAACAAGGGAAAAAAAGCAACACAATGATGCAAAACTTTCTTGTTTTCTTGAGTCTTCTAGAAAGTCTGCAATGCATGTGTAGATGCTTTTTGTGCCCATGAGGGGAAATCCAGAAAAGGGGGTTGTGGTTTCTCATCAATGGGCCGGAGGCAGAGGCAACACCTGGGTGATAGCAAGTCGATCCACCAGCTGGATTAACTCAACATAAACAGAATCTCCAGCTAGAGGATGAGGAGGCTTTAGCATCACTAAAGAAGCTCATCTCACTATACCTGGGAGTTCTAAACCAGTACCATTTGGTTTAGATACAACAGATACCACAGTTAGCAGGAGGGTTGGGGAGGTGGGGGAAATAACTCCATTTTATACATGAGGGAACTGAGGACCAGAGAGGTAGAGTGACGGATGGCTTGAAGGCCAGCTGTTCTAATTCAGGGCTTGTCTGTTTTTTATTCCCCCACAGCTAAAGCTGGGA
This sequence comes from Martes martes, assembly GCF_963455335.1. NCBI lineage: Eukaryota > Metazoa > Chordata > Mammalia > Carnivora > Mustelidae > Martes > Martes martes. The sequence continues at coordinate 64,522,121 of NC_137900.1, read as the reverse complement.
TTCAAGAGAGGGAGGCAAGGCAACAGCCATGGAAGCACCAGTTGGACCCCAAAAATCCTGGTGGTCAGTGCTGACAAACATTACAGTCAGATGCCCTTATAGTATACAGTTATATGTGCGTGTGTCCTCCCTCCAGTGCGGGTGTGCACGTGAAAGCTGGACACATACACGTGTAGTAAGGGATTCCTGCTATGGTAGAAAGAGCGCTACATTTGAATGTGTAAAATCTAGGCTAGAATCCCAGCCCTGCCCCCACTACCAGTGTGATGGTGGGCAAATCCTTTAACGTCTCTGGGCCTCGATGTTTTCATCTGTAACAGGAAGGATTGGCCAAATTAAGTTCTAAGAGCCAATCCAAACCTTCTAGAAGCCTATATAAAATATGTCATTAAAATATGATTAAATCAATTGAGCATGAAATGAGAATAAATTTAGCTTTATGTAAACACAGAAATGTGACTCCACTGCTGTACAAATCATAAGTCTTGGGAGAACAGTATGGATCTACAATGAGTAGATTAATGGAGCCATGAATGAGTAGTTATTCCTTCCTATATCGTGCTATCCTTGAGTCACTCCCTTGCCGTCTTGGTGTGTGCGACAGCACATTTCTAATTCCTCACATCTAGGTATATAGGTACATTTACATTAGAAAATCTGCCTTAAATGGTGAAAATTATTTCCTTTAAATAAAAATTAAATAGACACAATGGGGATTTAAAATACATTCTGGTACTGTCACAATAGCACAAGAAAGTGTGACACAAAGCTGGTAACGTTGGATGTGGAAGGATTTTATTAGACAAATCGGGTAGCTTATATTAAACACCCCAGCGACTTCTCTTCATAAATGCAGCCAACCGGCCCCGGAGTAATAGGGACGGGGCCCCTCGTGAGCTCTACACTCTTTACTCTGACATTTAATGAGCATGAATAACCAGGAATAGATGATATCATTTATGAGTGCTCATGAACCCAATAAAGGGGTGATTTCAAAGATTCCTTGGGGATCTTTAAGGTCTTGTCTATAAAATGTGCCTGGATTAGCTGGGCTCCTCCTCAGCCCCAGCCTCATCTTCGGCTGACCTGGAGTCCCAGAAACCAGGGAAGGGGAGAGTCTGGCATCTGGAACCCTCACCTAAGACTACATTATGGAATTATCTGCTCGATTATCCTCCAAACAATCATTCAGTCCTGTTCTCCAGCAGCCTACGTTATTGTTGAATAGGGAAAGGCATCCTGTTCCCTGCAGTTGGAAAGTTTAAGCTCATCAGACCTGTAAATGGAGCTCCTACTTGGCATCTACAGAATGGCCCAAAGAAGGCAGGGATTCCCAAAGAGCAGTGAGCTCCCCATCGCAGGAGGCATCCAAGCAGAGACCAAACAGATGCCTTTAGATTCAAACTGGAGATTGGAATTGGAATTTTCTTTTCAGTACTAAAAGATAGGGATTCTACAACCCGCAGGACCAAATGTTACTCATTGTAAATACTCATTGTGACTACTTGTCGTTGAATGATTCTTACATGCCAGGCACTGTGCTGAATGTTTGAGTTGAATTCTTTCATTTGCCCTGACACAATGGAAACACAGGTCTTTATCCCTTTCACACAATATGATGTCTGAATATCTGCAGACGAGGGAACCGAGGCTCGGGATAGCGGAGCACGGAGATCGCACAGCTCCTAGGGGCCAGGCTGGGTCAGGTCTCAGACCTGGGCTGGGCAGGAGGGGCAGCAACTGAATCATACAGGAAGCTGGCGGCAACGCCTCCTGCTATCATCCCTCCTCCCCTAGCAACTGTTTTTCGAGGTTTGCCCACAAAGACAGAAGAGATTGGGGGCTGGCAAAAACAGAGTTTGAGGGCGGGGTATGTCTCTTCAAGGTCAAGGTCGTGTACTGAGACCATGAGGGAACAGTGGGAGCATGGGGCACAGGGGCTTTGTGTCCTGAGAGCGACACTCCAGGGAAGGGAAATTCTAGCCCACAGTGTTTCTGTTCCCTTGAGCTACAGTCTTAGTTCCTCTGAGAGACCCCAACTGGGGTCTCGAAGCCAGAGCATGCCCCTGCTCACCCCATGCCCCTCCTCACCGTCCCCACAACCCTCCTGACAGAGAGCCCTCATTTCTCAAGGCCGAACTGCCTCTCCTGGAGCCTTCGCTCCACCTGCTCACCGCCTGAGCCCTTGAGGAGCCTGGGGCTCTCTGGCTCCTCTCAGATCCTGAGATTAGAGTCAGTAGAAAGTGGAAGAAAAATCTATGAGACTTCGCTTTCTCTCTCTCTCTCTCAAAAGGCAGCCCCCAGCAGTGTTTGTTCTCAGAGATGCCCCGAGAAGAAGGACGGTCACTTCCCTTTCTGTGGGAGATAATTGAAGAGAAGTAAGAAAGTACCTGTGTTTGAAGGCGAAATGATGACAATTAATCTCTAAGCAGAGGGCCTCGCCGTTAAATTCTTTGGAGAAACAATTCTGGGAGTTTAATGACAATCACGAGAGTGAAATTGAATTAAGAGAAGTAGTAATTAAATCAGGAAAGAAGTTTTTGCAAAGGGGATGGTAAAGGAAATTAAAACCAGTAATGCTGAAAAATGTGGTGGGCAGAGCAGGGGGGGTGGGGGGCTTGGTGGAGAAGAGGAAGGAGCAGATGCAGCCCAGCAGGTTGGGAGGGCTAGTGTCTGGCACCGGGGAAAGGAATTTGGAAATCGTTCTCCCTGAGAGGCCAGGTATGTGACTCTTCCAATTCGGGGCTGACTATGCCCACCTCCTAAAAGGAACAAGCTCTCCTGTAGGACAATAGAAGTCTCCAGTCAGATGGAGTAGAAAATCGCGGTAGATTCGGAGGAAGGTGACCAACAGTCCAGGGTTGCCCCAGACCCAGAATTATTTTTTTAATAACTTTCCTGGGATGATTGTGTTTCTTTGCACACAAGAGCCCAGGAGTCTGAGCTGCGCAGACCAGAAGAGAGCAAGGGGAGGGTGGAGGGAAAGAAGAGAAAGGAGAAGGAGGAAAAGGGAAGGAGCCGTGAACTGGGTCGGGCTCTCAAGCCTGTAGCAGGGTCAGAGCTTGGTGAGAATACCTCACCGCTCACCTAAATTTAATTTGGATTTACGACAAAGGGCACCAACAGGCAGGGCAAAGGATGCCCGCGGCATTAACACCAATGTTTCCCAGCTCCCTGGTGTGCGTCACAGAGGTGTACCTCCCCCCACTGTTGATCCCGCAGCTCTCCCTCACGGATGGACCAGGGGGTTGCCACACCAGTATCTGATGGTCCACCCAGCCAGGATCATCACACGCTTGCCCCTTTCATTCTGTCCTGCCTCCTGGAGCCGACAGCAGGTTCCAGCTCAAGGAGCCTATTGCAGTAGGTCCCAGACCTAGAGTTACAAGCTGGGCGGTTGGACCTTCTGTTTCCTATTGTGTAAAATAGGGCAAATAGTCAATTCATTCATTTGTTGACTCAATAAGAAACCTCCATCTCCGAAATTATTGAAAACAAGTACTTGTTGGGTACCTGGGTGGCTCAGTCGGTTAAGCATCTGCCTTCAGCTCGGGTCAGGATTGAACATTGGGCTCCCTGGTCTGCGGGGAGTCTGCTTCTCTGTCTTCCTCTGCCCTGATCTCTCTCTCACCTGCTCTCCCTCTCAAATAAATAAAATCTTAAAAAAAAAAAAAAAAAGAAGAAGAAAAGAAGCACTTGTTAACCATTAGCTAATTAACAAGGCGCTCTTGCATCTTTTCTCTCACTTACCCTTTTTGGTGGGAATCCTCATACCATGGGCAGTGACACAAAAGACAAACGAGAGAACAGAGGAAGAAAGGGGGTCAACCACGATCTCCCAACTGGTAAACTGCAGGCCCGGCGCGTGAACCCAGGTCAGTACACCTCCACGTCTGGAAGATGGAGCAGTAAGCACACTAACTTTAGATGGCCGAGTAGTGGCCCCAGAGTCCAACAGACTTGGTCCTGGCCTGAGCCCTCCTCCTGCAGCATCTGAAGTGAGGGGTGACGTAGCACTTTGCAGGAATCAAGAGCAGGACACTGTGCACAGAGAAACTCCATATAGCGTACGGGATTATCTGTTGAATAAAGCCAGCTTTGTAGACATTTTCCTTTCTTTTTAACTTGATGCCAACACTTGTAACATTTCAGAATGTCTTTTTCAATTCTTTCTATGACATCAGCCCCTGGAAAAAATACTGGAGTCTAGACCAAACCAGGTGTGGAAACAAAAGCTCTGGCAGGTTCCCCCTCTCCCAGGAACAGAGCTCGCACCCAGTTTTACTGGAATGTGTTCAGGCTACTAGTGGACTCAGGGAGCCTCGTCTTTACGTCCCTCACTAGTCTCAGGGACACTTGGGCCCTTTTCCCCAATGATTTAAAAGGCTCCACCCACACTGCAGTTATAACATAATTCATCTTCCCAGTTCTAATCACTCAGCACTTCTGCTTAGCAGGTGCTGGCTCACAGCCACTCGGAAGGGGCTAGAATGAGAGCCCACGGTGAAGGGGGTTTGAGAATTCTCTGGGCCAAGGTAGACAATGCAAGTAAAGATTTAATTTGTTAGGCTTTCAGAATTGTTATGAATGGCTTATGGTCCCCTAGGACTCAAGAAGTAACACTCTAGAAATCTCTAATTTAAAAGAAAGGAAGACAAAAGGTGGTATATACATAAAATGGAACATCATTCAGCCTTCAAAAGACTGACCTCACAGGATGAGGAAGGGAACTCCAACACATACTACAACTTGGATGAATCCTGAGGACATGATGCTAAGTGGGATAAGCCAGTGACAAAAGGGCAAAATACCATATGATTCTACTCATACGAGGTACTGAGAGTCAAATTCAGAGACAGAAATTCGAAGGGTGGTTTGCCAGAGGCTAAGGGGAGAGGTGCAGGAGAGGAGAGTTTTTATTTGGCAGGTTTAGAGTTTAGGTTTTGCAAGATGAGAGAGTTCTGGAGATGGCGGGTGGTGACGGCTTTACAACACGCCACGTGCTCAGTACCCTTGACCTGCGTACTTAAGGACGGCGAAGATGGCACATTTTGTGGTATGTGTATTTTAGCCCAGTTTTTCAAACTGAGAAAGAAAAGAGAAAGGAACAGCTTGAACACTGAGATTCTCAGCTACGGGATTAGCATTGTACCATCAGAGCCAAAAGCAGCTACGTAACATAATAGATGTTGTACAATTTTATACACAACCACCAATTTTCTTTCTGCTGAATGAAGCATCTTCCTGCTCACCACTAAAAACTACCATTTCCCTATAAATTGCCAGCTCCCAAAGCCCCATGACTTTTGGCTGTCGGTCCACTGGGGACCACTGTGAGGCACATGGGGCTAACAGCCAGCATCTTGCAGGGAAGAGAACATACCCCCAAGAGCAAACAGCTCCTCCAAGTGGCTTCGGCATCTCCCCCAGAGAAAAAGACACCCCTCTAGACAGAGGAAGAGATTTCGTTTGCAAATTAAATACCTAACTTTTAGCTGTTACTGGAACCATCAACCTGAGTATCAGGAAAAAAAAAATCCCATTAAATCTTTAATTTCTTCCAAGGGAAACTGACTCTTCCCCTGAATTTCAAAACGAAGACAGCTGCTGCCTTTTCGTGCGATGAGCAGTGCCCAGGATCCAAGGGAGCCAGTTTTTCATTTTCCCCCAATAATCTGCCATTTATTTGGATTTACAAGAGCATGCTCGCCCATATACTGCCTTAGGAAATCTGTTTAAAAGACACATACTTCTCATCATTTAAACCTGGTTCCCCAGACCTAAAATTACTCCGCAGCCAGGACTCAAGAAATACACTAACGAAGCTGCTTAACTGTTCTACGAAGTTTTCCTTAAATAGACCTGAGAAAGAGATTTTTTTTAATTCTCTATTTTTCAACTAATACACCTCTTCATTTTGTGATCTGCACAACAACCAGGGCATTTCATATGGATCTCTCTTTAGAAATCCTGGCTCAGAGTCCTGGGCTCCTGGAGCATGCGCACTGAGCTACACTGGGTGTTTCCTAGGGTCGACAAGAAACTGAATGCTTATACCCAGAAAAGCTACATAAGCTAAGCGAACCCTTAAAATTTTATTTTGGGTTGGAATTATATCAACCCAGTTCAGAAGTGCTGGTATCTGACTCTGATTATTAAGATCACTTAATTATTGTCCCTGATTATTACAAATGAAAAATTTCCAAATGAAAACAAAATTTTATTTGATAAATCCAATTTACCAAATAAATTCTTTCAGAACAGTTTTAGCGACTAGTGAGAAATCAATGGAAATCTCTGGTCTACACTCACAGAATTAAGAACTGAGAGAGACAAGAGGCAAAAATATTATCTACAGTTTCAGAGACAAAGAACAGAATGAACAAACATTTTATCCAAGATATCTGGTTTATGATCCCTATGTCTTCTTCCCTGGGTACCAGCTGCCTCTGAACACAGATCTTCCTGATGGGAGTCACAGGCACACGCTTCAATAATCACGAACACACAAAATTACAATCACCAGGACAGAAATACCTGGAAGAAAGCAAACCATGGCCAATTACAGTATCTTGGATTTGAGTGACTATATGGTCATATAAGGAATTGTTAATCCAACGAAGAAAACAATCTCCCCCTAGTGTTTTCTCCATACTTACTCACAAATCTAAAGGCAGAGAGACTACGGGCTCTAACAGTCAGATATCAGCCATGACACTTGGTATAAATCAATTAAAAAGTTTATTAGTCATAGAAAAAAATTGATTCCTTAAAGTCAATTCTTGTTAAGTTCCCTGTAAAACAATAAGCTTACAGAATATTTCTCTCTCACAAACAGAAAATCACTATGCTTTTGGTCCAAGATATGTTGGGTTTTTTTCCTTCTTCTTCAGATGACAGACAGATGGATGCAGCCGAATCTATGAACGAGTGTACTTGCCCCAAATGTGCAACATAAATACAGAAGCGATGAACAGAAGACTCATAACCAATACTGGGACAGGGCCACTGGAAGGAAGAAGAGAAGGCATGCTTACTCTGAGTAATAATACATATTTTAGCTGTAACACTAAAGACTGCCGAGGGAATAAAGCAGGGGAAGTACCTAAGATTCACTCAAGAATATCATTTAAAACATTTAATACTATTCCCCAAATTATTATTACGGATATTTTGACGGTGCAGGGATAGCACTGTGATTACTTAGGAGGAATCCTTATCTTTTAGTAAAACATAATGAAATGTATACAAATAAAACGATTTGATGTCTTAGAGACACTAGTCTAATTTCACTAATTTCATATCTTTGATATTTTCCATAATAAAAAAATAAGAAAAATTTCCCAAACTCTTTAAGTGCCAATGACCCAATTACCGAACTATTATTTCAAATTAATATTTATTAAAGACAACCTTCACTGTCTAACTAAAATCTACTAGGCATACAGACACATATCACATTGTATATTACAAAGTGTTTTTACTTGATCAACAAACTCATGACCCAGGGCAAACAAGTATTAATCTCATTTTTTTTTTCAAAGATTTTATTTATTTATTTGAGAGAGAGAGAGAGAGAGAGAGATCACAAGTAGGCAGAGAAGCAGGCAGAGAGAGAGGGGGAAGCAGGCTCCCTGATAAGCAGGAAGCCTGATGTGGGGCTTGATCCCAGGACCCTGAGATCATGACCCAAGCCAAAGGCAGCAGCTTAACCCACTGAGCCACCCAGGAAGCCCTTAATCTCATTTTATAACAAGGAAAATTGAGGCTCAGAGATTATCACTTGCCTAAGAACACACAGCCAGAACAGAGAGATCTGAACTTCGGTTTTCTGATTCAATATATATTGCTTGTCTCCCTCCCTTTTTTTTTTATTTTAGATTTTATTTATGTATTTGAGCGAGAGCATGCACAATCGGGGAGGAGGGGCAAAAGGAAACAGAGAAGCAGATTCCCCACTGAGTAGGGTGCTTGTCTCTCTCTCTCTCTAAGGTTCCCATCTAGTTCCAAGTATGAGTTTATTAAAGGAAGGAAACAGGTTTTACTCAACAGCCCTTCACTAAATCAAATGCTTCTCAAGTTGAGAATTAGTACATGGGTTTCTTAAAGGGAGAATACTGGCAATACTGGTTTTGGAGAATTCAAGACGTCATTTCACCTCCCAGATACAAGCGGGGAGTGGACAACAGAAAAGACCCCAGAAATCTTTACAGTGAAGGCAGCAGAGTAACGCAATGGAGCAACAGTAACGCAAGTGGAGTAACAGAGTCCACTAGTGGCCAAAAGACAATGCACAGAGATCAAAGTCCTTGCTACTCTATTCTGTTCTTCCAAAATCTGTACAATTCTGGGAATAAACAAATTTAAAAGTACATGGGAAGTAATCTTCATGGAGTTACACCTAATCACTCCCCTCCTTTGGTGCAACGTTAGAGCAACAGGAGACACAGAGCACGAAGCCGAAAGCGCAGCTGCCAGAGAGCTGGAATTCGGGAACCAGCTCTGTCAACCATGAGCGGTGACTGTGGCCCTGCTACTTACCTTCTCTGGCCTCATTTTCCTCATCCATAAAATGGGAATAATCCCAGTGCTTCTCCCATAGGGTTGCTGAGGTACTAAATAAGTTCATATGAACACAATGCAGGGTTACAGTAAGGTACCAGGAGATGCTATTATTGGCCTGAAAAAAATTTTTCTCAACTCCTGGGAAGAACCAGCAACAAGTTCTAAGATGTGGATCTGTGGATACAAATTCCCAACTGTGTCTTTTCATCGAAAACATCTATCTCTTATTGATGATAAACTGTGGCTGATGACACTTCAAGGAACAGCTTCTATCCTGGGGGGACTCACGTGGTAAGCAGCAGCAGGCCAGCCCGGCTGCTGGACAGCACAGAGCCGAGAGCTAGCGCAGGCCAGACGCCCCAGAACAGGTCTGACCACCTGACTGAGAAGAGTATACAGCGAGTCCCCTGGAGACCCTGAGGGTCGAGGGGCTTCACAATTTCTCTCTGAAATACTCACAAAGATTACCTCGAAACAAAGACCAAAAGGTTTTTCATGCCACCAACTCACAAACCCCAACCCCAGGAATGCTTTCCGAAACTCATCCCCATCTTACCACAACAGAATAGTTTAAAAAATCACCCAATAAAACCAAATCTCAGGGAAGCCTTCGTCAACTACCCCGGCGATTCAAGCCACGCTATGAGTTAATGAAACTAATCCAAATAAATCTGATTTTGTCTCCTTCTGCCAGATAGCAGCAGCAGTACGGAAAGAGCATGGGACTGAACTGTCCAAAGACACACAGCCCCGGCCCCTGCGGGCTGTCTTCCACCTACACGTAACCGCCTCTGTGAACCGAGCGGCTCTGCAAACCGGAGTGCGTCATTATGCCAATTCCTCAGGCAGCGGGTTCAAGCAGGAAAGAGCTGTAAGCAGGGGTGTTCGGGAGCCTCGAGCAAACAGACCTGTGGGACCAGCTCGGCCACGTGGTACCAGAAACCCCGGACAGAAAGTGAGGCGAGCAAGGCCTGGAGACTCTGGATGCCCATGTCCCATCACCTGATGAGCACTCCCGGACTGAAGAACTTAAGCCAGTGGTTATGTTCACCCTCCAGGGTCACCCACCACCCACCAAAGGCAAAGGGGGGCGGAAGAACTTTTGGTAACACAGCCTAATACAGACACTCCCATTAGGCTGTAATAACATCAGCTTGTGCCTCCGGGAGAGCTCTGAAAAGTCACCCAGCTCCAATTCAAGTGGTCACTCCTATTTCTCAGTGTGGGACAAGAACAGCAAATGAGGAGCAATTTCATCTAATTAAGCAGTTTCCCCTCCAGTTCTCTGTTCTCGTCATTAATTCTGACACAGCTGCACGCAGGTTTTTCCCTTGCTTTTATCCAATCCATGGAGATGTTATTGCAGGCTCTGAACTAAATGACTGATACGCAGACAAACCAAACCGAGCCCACCTGGCACGAATGAAGCTGTCGGGTACCGTACATCTCATCAGAGCAAACGCCACCGGTGGAAGACACTGTACTCCCTCACAGATGTGTGACACTCAGAAACACAAGGTCTGTTCCCCAACACTTACACCTTGAGCCCAGGTGAGTCTTCCGTGTAGAATCGCCACATGCCCCCAGTGCCTGCTGAGGTCGTGCGCCCCGCGCTCCTTGTTCCACAGCTAGCATTTTTTCTGGAAGAAAAGAGATATTACAAAAAGCTTTTTCTCAGAAGCCCTTACCATAGTATTGAAACATACGCTACCACTACGTTGTTAAAGAAAAAAGAACAAAAAAACAACACTTTCTTTGCTAGACCCCCCAAATTCTTGCTTTTACTTCATTGATGGTGATAACCACCAAGGACCGAGTACCTGCCATATTAATGAAGATAAGCACCCCAGAAAGTAGTCACCATTTCCAATGTATAAATGAAGGAAACAGGCTCATAAAAAGTTAGGTAAAGGGCCTGGGACCACACAGCCAGCAGGCAGCCAAGCTCAGCAGTGAACCCAGTTCTGATGCCAGCGCCCACCCACTTGCCCACACACATGGGCACCTCATTTGAACAATGAATTTCAGTTTCTCTTCTCAAGTATTTTCGTGAAATCAAGTAATAAATCCCTGCTTAAAAAGCCCTGAATCTATATAATCTGATTTTTAAATGACTACATTAAAATGTTTTTAAGTGACTGTATATACTACAAGAGAAAAAAACAATTAAGCTTTCGTTGTCATCCAGGTCCTAAAATGGAGTGTACATTTTATAAAAAATTATTTTATAATTTTATAATTATATATAATTATATATATATAATATATATAAAAATAATATATATATAATATATATATAATTATAATTTTATAATTCCTGTGAGCCCAGGCTCACAGGAATAGTCCCAACAGCACTCCTACCATCCACCAAGGAACACAGGGAGAATCTAGAAGTGAAAACCCTATTACACCATCTCTTCTCACTGCCTTTCCAACTCTGGTCATAATCCCCATCTCCCCCTGCCATGGCCTTTACCCCAAAAGCTAGTGCAGACATATTGATTACCAGCTACATAGTGGACCAGGAACTCATTAGTCCATGTGTATCACTGTTTCCATGAGATAACTGATGGAAAATAGTAAACATAATTGTACAGGGATTTACACAACAATTCATACACTTAGAAGAGCCTTCACACACAAGGCTATACATCATTTAAGCTGTGAGGTAGGCACCTAAAATTTTCCTCCTTGGTTGTAAAAAGGAACTTGAGCTAGATGGTAAACCCAGTGTGGACATGATAAGTCATCAACTGAGCCAGGACTAGGACCCATGCACTTTCCCCTATTCCCACAGCCTCCCAACTGCAGTGCCTGTTCTCAAAGTCTCTGGAATTACACGAGCCCCAAAGAAATCGGTCCAGGCTCTTTAAGATCTCTTACACCTACTGGCACATGGGACAATGCAGAGGATTTGATAATCAGGGTAACTGGAAATACCAAATGTACTCAAAGTATCTCCCATTCCTCCACTGGAAAGCCAGGGAGAAGTTAACAGAGCCCATTTAATCGTTTAAGTTTCTGTTAGGGGTCTACTTTACCCTTTCTTTTTGGCCACAGTGTAACTGCCTCCCTCTTCCTATACCCTATGGTTCTCTAAAAAAAAATCCCAAGATTACGGGGTGGCTTGATTCCTTCATTTATTCATCATTTATTCTGTCAAGCCTTACAGCTGGATATGGATGATGAGCCATTTCTGTCAAAATCTAATGAAGGAGATAAATATGGAAACATGAATGCTATTATAACCCCATGAACAAAATGCTTTGACAGCAAAAGAGAAAACTCACAGCTGCTGCTGCTTTCCAAGTCAGGGAAGGCCTCAAGAACCCCTGAACTTAGTCTTGCAGAATAAACAGAAGTGGGGGGAGGGGTCATCTAGTGAGTTCAGCAGTAATAAGCTCACTGTTGCTGGATCAGCAGAGAGGAGGAGAGGCAGGTGGGCTCAAGTAACACCAAGAGCATTGGCATCCACCCTTTTTTCAAGTTCAGCAACAAGAAATTGAGATAGGAACTAAGATGTGTGATGGAATCAGAGGGGAGGGCAGACTGGAGTGGAAATGACCTGGAGAGAAGACTTAGGTAGGAAATGCAAACATCCAGATGACAGAAGTTGGGCTAAACTGGAAGAGTAGACATGAAAAAGGAAAACAATTGATGAGAAGCTGTTCCTGTGCCATTCGGTCCTGCAAATGACTAAACAGACATGGCATAGGAAAAGCCCACAACGACCCTGAAGTTTTGGCCTTGAGGAAATGAATGCATAGTAGTAGCGCCGGATGGAAGTAAGAGAGATAAAATTGGGGCAGAAGCTAGGATGAAAAGAGACTGAGTTTTGCTTGGGACAAGTGACTGAGTGTGATGGGACCTGCAGATCAAAAGGTGACTGCAAAGCTTAGGTAGAGACACACTAGTTTAATGACATCAGTTTTCTCAAAGTTGTCTCTGAGACAGCTCTGAGACAACAAACTCTAGTTTGCTGACTTTCCTCTTACAAGAGAAGTGCCCCAAACTGAGTAATTCCAAGAAAACATTGACGCCTTCTCGAGACACACAACACCTACGGCCACGTCGCCTGAGGTTCGGTGTGCCCTTGTGACTCTTTTTATCCCGGGATCTCCTCCTCCGGACCAGCGAGTTCTTGGGCCCCATCTCTCCGAGCCCACGGCCAGAGGGTCGCGGGGGTCCTTACCTCTGCCGGACCGTGGATCCGGCCGCCCGGGCGGCCACTGCTTTGCTGGGAGAGCGTCCCGACGAGCCTACATTAGTGCCACTGGGGGTCGGACCAGGCTACAGAGAGAGACAAGTGGACAAGCTGGTGAGCGCCCCGCCACGCGCCCCCTACTCCCGCCCCCGGCCCTGACGACCGAGACCAGCACCTGCAAGGGAGGCTGGGGACAGCAAAGAGTGCTACAAGAGGAGGGCAAGGCGGAAGGCCAGTGTCAGAGCGAAGAGGAGAGGCGGGATCAAGGAGGGAAGGCTGGGGCCGCCATACCATGCTGGAGACTGAAAGGCGCTGGACGCTGAAACTGACGTCCAAGAAGCGGTCTGCGGTCTCCTCAAAGGACCGGCGGCTGGAGGGGCTGGCTCAGGCCCCGCCCCCAGGCCCCTCGCAGGGTCCTCGCCGGCTCCAGGGACGCCTGAGTTGTCCCACCATATGCCTGTAGAAATTTTGTTACAGGCGACTTGGTCAACCGTTGTGTGGGAAGCACAGACCTTCCGCCTCCTTCCGTTGAATCGCAGCGTCCTTCATAGAGTCTTATCCCTACCAAAGGGCGGATATACCCATGGTCAGACGGGAAATTTCTTCTGGCAGACACAGGGCGCCCGCAGCTTTGCGCTGATGTGGCCCAACTGACGCAAGCGCCGCGAGGCGTGGCCGACCCGGCAGAGGCCCGCTGGGAGCCGGGAAAGAGCATGCGCGGAAGCTCCGTAGGGCGCGGGGCGGTGGCGGGGCTTCTCGACCATGGCGGAGAGGCTGGGCGAAGACGAGGATCCTGGTCCCAGCCCGTCAGTGCTGTTCCTGCACCCGGACCTGGGCGTGGGCGGCGCCGAGCGGCTGGTGCTAGACGCAGCGCTGGCCCTGCAGGCGCGCGGATGTAGCGTCAAGGTCTGGACGGCGCACTACGATCCCGGCCACAGCTTCGCGGACAGTCGCGAGCTGCAGGTGCACTGCGCGGGGGACTGGCTCCCGCGCAGCCTGGGCTGGGGTGGCCGCGGGGCCGCGGTCTGCGCTTACGTGCGCATGATCTTCCTGGCGCTCTACGTGCTGTTCCTCGGCGATGAAGAGTTCGACGTGGTTGTGTGCGACCAGGTGAGGCGGCCACGAGTGTGGCCACGCCCGACCCTCGCCTCGCCTCCTTTTCCGCTAGGGAGGGCGCACTGCGTGGCCTCTCGTGAGTTTTCCCGGCCTGAGGCTCAGAGAGCTCGGAACTGATCTGGAGAGAAGAGAACTGGGCGTGAGACTGGTTCTCGGACTGTAGTGTGGACACATTAAAGTTGCACGTTGGTACAGGACCCCACCCTCAGAAGCTTTCATCCTGAAGTCCTGAGGTTAGGGCCCAGAAATCTGCATTTTCGCCGGGGATCTTCGGGCGATTCTGAAGTAGATGGGTCTTGGGGCTGCTCTAAGAAACGCAAGCATTAGAAGTCAACCCTAAGTCACCTTTTACTAATGAGTAACTCGTAGGTCTTCCCCCTCTTTGCATTAATTATGTTGACTCTACTTCCAGGCCACATGCATCCATCCCACTGTGTGTAGCTTTTGCAGACAGCCCACCTCGTACGCAGTGTTGTGTTAAAAACACCAAGTGAAACATGTCATCCCCCGTTAAAGTTTTAACATGGCTCCCTCTTAGTCTTGGGAGAAGTCAGTTTTTTACCTCCATAAATAATGTCCACCTGCCTCTGGGCTCTAGCCAGAGGCTAGACTCTACGCTTTTTCTTCCCCAAAAGTACTTTATTTTGAAAAGTAACATTTACTCAGAACAAAAATTCCAATAGTATAAAAGAGTGTGATATAAAAGTCCCATCCCAGTTCCACTCCCTAAAGATAGCCACTGTTAGGAGTTTCTCCTGCATCCTTCCAGAAATTGCCTGTACCTGCACTAGCAGATATATCTATTCTCAGATGCATCTTATTTGTTATAATGAGGACTATGACACACCTGCTTTTTGATGACTTGCCCTTTTTTTCACCAGAATTCCTGTTTGGGACATCCTTATATATCAGTATTAGAGATTGACTTCATGGTCCTCAATGGTTGCTGGAAAATCTGCTTTTGTTTAAAAGTATCATAATTTATACATTCTCCTGTTAAAGGACATCATTGTGGCCAGTTTTTTGCAAATAGATCAGTATTGAAATGGACATCCTTGTACCTTTTTTCTACCTCTGTCAGCATGTCCTTGGAATAAATTCCTAGAAATAGTGTCCAAGAGTTTAAATTTCAATAGCTGTTGCCAAATTTGCCTTTCAAAGAAGTTGTGTCATTTTGCTCATGTGCACAGTGGATGTATAAACTGTTTTAATCTTTGCCAAACTGATAGGTGGAAATGGTTTCACATTGGTATTTGTGTGTTTATCATTCTTGAGTTAGTTTGATCCTCCTTGCTTGTCCAGAAGCTGTTGTCTTTTTTAAGAAATGTGGACATTTCTAGACATCGTGCATTTGTAGCCAGTCATTAAGCATGAGGCAGCTGAGACTAGTGAATAGAAAAAAAAAAACCTGAACTTGGAAGAGGGAGACCTGGGTTTTGTACCAGATCTGCTACCTTCTAAGAAGCTTCAGATAAATCTGGCAGGATTCTTCAAGTGGTCAGGGAGGTAACCTAGAGATTAAGTAACCTGTAAAGATTACCCAACAAGAACGTCTCTAGTAATGCCAGCATGTCGTTCATGCTTAGTAACAGTTATGGTTAACATTTACTGAGCACATGCTGTGTGCTACATTCTGAAGCATTTTACACATGCCAGTACATTTAGCAATCACAAGACAATCCAGGGGGTTTTTGAACTACAGTTGTCACCATGTTACAGAAGAGAAAACAGGCAGAGAGGGAGGTAAGATTACTTGCTCATGGTCACACAGCCAGCAGTCTTCATTCCAGAGCCTGCACTCCAGCTTTTAGGAGGAGACACATGCTAGAGCCACCCTGTCCAGTAGCGTAGCCTCTAGGCTCCTGTGGCTATTAAGCACTTGAAATGTGGCTAGTCTGAGCTGAGATGAGGTATAAGTGTAAATTACACATCTGGTTTTAAAGATTTATGTGGAAAAATTGAACGTAAAGTATCCTGTTAACTTTTTTGATAATGATACATTTTGAAATGATAATATTTTAGATAATTTTTTTTTAATTTCACCCTTATAAAATGTCATACAGTTACTAGATTTTTATTTCCATTGGGCTGTGCTGTCCTAGAGGAAACCATTGGACTTGCAGCTTTAAATATTTAGCACCCAGCCAGCAGATGGGTCCAAGCCTTCCATACACCAGGCGTTGTATTGGGTGAGAGTCCAGGAGGCCACAAAGCAGAATCAGTCATTGCCCGTGATGAGCCCACAGACCAACAGGCAGGGTGGGTGGGCGTGCTCTTGACTTGGTTGAAGCTGAGCTGACCAGTCCGTATCTGCTGTTGATTTTTGCTTCGGCTAGGTGTCTGCCTGCATCCCGGTGCTCAAGCTGGCCAGACGGCGCAAGAAAATCCTATTTTATTGTCACTTCCCAGATCTGCTTCTCACCAGGAGAGATTCCTTTCTGAAACGCTTGTACAGGGCACCGATTGACTGGATAGAGGAATACACCACGGGCATGGCGGACTGCATCCTGGTCAACAGCCGGTTTACAGCTGCCGTTTTTAAGGAAACATTCAAGTCCCTGTCTCACATAGACCCCCATGTCCTCTACCCATCTCTGAATGTCACCAGCTTTGACTCCGCTGTTCCTGAAAAGCTCGATGACCTTGTCCCCAAGGGGAAGAAATACCTGTTCCTCTCCATCAACAGATATGAAAGGAAGAAAAATCTGAATTTGGCACTGGAAGCCCTAGGAGAACTGCGTGGAAGATTGACATCCCAGGATTGGGACAAGGTTCATCTAATCATGGCCGGTGGTTATGACGAAAGAGTCCTGGAGAATGTGGAACACTATCAGGAATTGAAGGAAGTGGTCCGACAGTCCGACCTTGGACAGTGTGTGACCTTCCTGCGGTCTTTCTCAGACACACAGAAAATCGCACTTCTCCACAGCTGTACCTGTGTGCTTTACACACCGAGCAATGAACACTTCGGCATCGTCCCTTTGGAAGCCATGTACATGCAGTGCCCAGTCATTGCTGTGAATTCAGGTGGGCCCTTGGAGTCTGTCGTCCATGGCGTCACAGGGTTTCTATGTGAGCCTGACCCAGTGCGCTTCTCAGAAGCGATGGAAAAGTTCATCCACGAACCTTCCTTAAAAGCCACAATGGGACTGGCTGGGAGAGCCAGGGTGAAGGAAAAGTTCTCCTCTGCAGCTTTTACAGAACAGCTCTACCAGTATGTCACCAAACTGCTGGTATAATCCAACTTTTTTTAAAGGCCTTTATGCTATATTCGTTAGTATCATTTTTTGTAGATTGTAGACTCACTTTTGCAACCGAAAAAGAAACCTAAAGTCTATTGCAGAAGAGATTAAAAGAAAAATGCACTTGAATCTTGAATCTGAACCACTTCCCCATGCACCACTCCTTTTCATCTACTTTTTAAGAAAAATGGAGTATCTTTTATGCTGTAATTATTCCACGTCTTACCGGTGTTAAGGTATAAAAATGGTACAATTCCACATTCATCAAAAAATTTCATTTATAATTCTCTAGATTATTGTTGCTTTGCCTGTAAATTTTGAGTTATAGTGTGCCTTGGTACACTATAGATTAATTGTATCATCATTAAAGTTGATTAATTTGGGATCATAGTATAATGAGAACAGGATCACTGTAGTTCCCAAAATCAGTGCATTCACTATCCTGTGTTAGTAAATTTTTGCTACTCATACCTTCTCCTGGACCCATAGCAAGAATGTTCTGTACTTTTTTACAAAGATGATTTATTGTATTTTTGCACACTGAGATGTGACAGTAAAATATCATAGGAAAAGAAAGCATACTAGATTTGGGCCTCTGTGATCTGGGATCGTTAAGAGTGTGGACAGCCAAGCCTGAAGTCTGAAACTAGAGTAAACAAGATGTTAAAATAAGAGGATGTCCTCACTCATGGGTGTGCGTCTCATGTAAGTTTGGTTTCTTCATGTCATCTGAGTCATCGGCTTTGTTAGTGTTGGTGTTTGGTTAGGGAAGCTCCTACTAAGTCTAAGACATAATTGCTTTGTGTCCTTCAAGTCCTGCGCTAGATGTCATGGCTGTGGAGGTTTCCTTGACCCCCACCCCCTTCTTCCTCCCTCCTGCCAGCCTAAACGTGGTTTTCCTCTGCCATGGACCCTAGCCCTTTTGTGGCCCGGACCAGTCTTACAGTTTCTTACTTACCTCTTGGCCTAAGTACAAATAAACATAAAGCACTTTTCAACATATCTTCACAGCTAAATTCTATTTTTTTTTAAGTTTTAATTAATTCCAGCCCAACATGAGGCTTGAACTCATGACCCCAAGATCAAGAGTCTCATGTTCTACCAACTGACCCAGTCAAGTACCCCAAAAGCTAAATTCATCTTTAGAAGAGCAATGATCACTAGCCAAAGACTCCACATTGATCAATTCTAAGATTATAGACCTGAGAGCCTAACAGCCTGTGTGACCTTGGATGAATTACTTCGTTTCTCTGCCTCAGCTTCTTCGTCTGCTGTAATATTCTACATTCTTCATAGAGCAGTTACGGCAGATTACCATAATATATGTGAAGTACTTAAAACAGTACTTGGCACATAGTATGGGCTATATAAATGTTAGCTCTTTTGTTGGGGATATTGAAAAGCTGTAGAAATTCCACAGGGGTTCATGCTGCACTACTCTATTGTTCTTTGGGTTGTTTTTGTTTTTGTTTTTTTTACAAAATAAAATTTCAGGTTGTAATTTATCACATTTGTCTGTATCATAGAAGTATTTAATGAAATGAAATGACTGTACCAAAAAGATTTCTAAAACAAGAGTCAATTAAAGTGTTTTATGGAATGAAAAGTTGAGTTTGCTTTTCTTTGTCATCGTGAAAGCTTCCAGTCCAATCGAGTAGGTCATCCCCACGTGGAGGGTTTTGTATTTTGTGGCTTGGGTGCATGTGTTCCCCCAGGGAACTGCAGCCTTTGCAGAAAGGCCTGGTGGCTCTGACCCCCAGGTTTAGGACAGACTCCAATCCATAAGTGGGGCCTGCCCCTTCAGAGCACTAAAACTTTTGCCTATTTGGCCATTTTTAGGCAGATCCTTCCAAAATGGACACCAGGGGCTCATGGGCCTTCAGTCTAACTTCCCTTCATTGTCTCAAGTCCCAGCAGGTGACACAAGACCACAGATCTGGGGGGCAGGGTAGGGTGGGGAGTGGATGCAGAACTCAGTGCCAGGAGCTTCCAGCCTCTGATGGATTAGCTCCTGGCTCCCAGACCTAGGATGGAGCTTCGTCCACAGGAGGTGTCCCCACCTTCCAAAACTAAGCTGAAGCTGGGGAGGGCAGAAGCCTGGCACACTGAAGTAAATTGTCCGGGACCCTATCAGTAGTAATTCTAGCAATTACTGTGTGCCGGGCATGGTACTACACAGCAGACAACTCACTCATCCTGAGTTCTACGAGGTGTATGTATTCTCACCTTTACAGAGTAGTGTGGGTAAGCAGCTTGCCTGTGTCCCTCAGCCTGGGGCGTGGGCAGTCTCGAGGCTCTCCGGGTCCAAGTCCACTCACTCAGCCACTCAGTTTGCTTTCGCTCTAACCACACTTCTGTGGCATTCTTCCGTGAAACCCTCCACAGCACCACAGGTGGGCTATGGTGGTTCTCAGGGTGAGAAAGGTGTCGCTAGTCATCTCCCCATTTCGGCCTCAGAGCAATCTTGTAAGACCGGGTGTCATCTCCCTTCTTACCGACGAGGAAGCTCAGGGAGATGCAAGACTTGCTGCAGGGCACACAGCTGAAAGGCGAACCAGCCAGGATTCAACAGCAGCTACCCAATCCATCCAGGACGGCTCCCACCAGGACCTTTCGGCTGCTGCCCTTCGGCCACTGTAAGCATGGCAGCCCCCGAGTTTGCAGAGCTCTTTCTAGATTGCTCTCCACAGGATCACAGGCCCGTTGCAGGTAGCTCTTGCAGCTGAGTTCGAGGGGGAAAGCTGAGGCTTAGAGCTGGGAAGACCCGGAGCTCCGACTCAAGCCCAGCACACTGACGCCAGGTCAGCCCTTGCCGGCTGTCGTACAACCTCTAACCTGCCCGGTTCCCAGCTGCACCTGCGCTGCCTTGCCTGACCTCTTCCAACATCAGGAAGATGGGGTGCCCAAATGAGCACCTCACTTCCCTGCTCTCTGCCCACCACCCCACCGTCAGCCAACCGCTCGCCTCCCCCAGCATCACCCACTCTCCCGGGACCTCCTTTCTTTGCATTCCCGATCCCCAGCATCCAGTCCACTCCGAGCTGAGCAGAGCCCCAGAGGTCACCCAGCCTACTTTGCTCGTACACAGGTGGGAAAACGGAGGCCACAAAAGCAAAAGGGACCCACGTGAGGTCATACAGGGTCATCGTAGCTCTCCTCAACTTCTTAAGGAAGCCCCTCACATCCCCCGTACTTTTATCAGAGCCCCCCATCGCCTGCCACTTGCTTTGAACCCCTTATTTCTTCATCACTCACCACAGCTCCCGCAGCTCCATCCCCAGCAGCCGTGAGGGGGCCACTGTCCAGACACCAGGGCCGTGCCTGCAAGCGAAGGCTGGCAACTCGCTTCCCACCTGCCCTCTGATCAAAAAGCAACCCCCGGGGAGGGAGGAGAGGGGGGGCTTCTACCGTCCTGAGTCCTGAGCCCGGGAGCTGCTGGCACCAGCACTCTGTCCTGTCCCAAGGATTGGAGGATGGGGTGGGGCTCACAATGAGGGCGAACTGTCCTCGGATCCAGCGACCCGATCACAAGCAAATGCTGCAATGCCTCATAGGAAGCACTATCACTAGGCCAGCCACTGATGCCATTCAGACAAATAGAGATGAGTCTCTTGGGGGGCGTGTGTGTTGGGGTTTGAGGTGGGGGAAAGGGGCACAAGTGTAGCATAGATGTGACTTGCCTTTGTGATGTGCCACTCACCCAAGAAGTTGGCCGACACAATTAGAACAGACTGCTAAGGGGCGCCCGGGTGGCTCAATGGGTTAAGCATCTGCCTTCGGCTCAGGTCATGATCCCAGGGTCCTGGGATTGAGCCCCACGTCGGGCTCCCTGCTTAGCAGGGAGTCTGCTTCTCCCTCTGCCACTCCCACTGCTCAGGCTCTCACACTCTCTCTTTAACAAATAAATAAAGTATATTTTTTAAATTCCCAAAAGAGAACAGACTGCTCATATGTCGACATCTGATTGGCTTTTGCTTTCATGGGTTACGTAAAGAATTCCAGGGTTCCGCAGTTTTTGAAAAGGTGTCTTCATGATGATAATCCTAAGATCTACATTTCCTTCTTCGTAAAGTGGTATGATTGGCTCTAAGTAGAGCGCCCCACAGGGTGGTTGTGGAGAAGGACAGATAAAAGAATGAGTTTGGGGGAGGAGGGGAAGAACGGGGAGGGGTGCCTAGGTAGCTCAGTCGGTTAAGGGTCCCACCTGATTTCAGCTCAGGTCATGATCTCAGAGTTGTTTTGCCAAATATTCTGAAGTAATTCAATGGGGAAAAGATAGTCTTTTCAAGAAACGGTGCTAGGACAATTGGATATCTGTATGGGGGGAAAAAGTGAGCCTCAACCTTTACTTCACATTATATACAATACATTTGAAGGGGATTATAGGCCTACACATAAAAAGTAGACCGCAGAACTTACAGAAGAAAACAAAAGAAAATCTCCATAGCCTTGGGGTAGGGAAAGATTTCTTAGATAGGACACAAAAAGCAGAAGGCCTAAAGGGAAAAATTGATAAGTTGAATTTCATCAAAATTAAAAACTGCTGCTCTTCAAAAGACACTTAAAAAAAAAAAGGAAAAGACAAGCCACAGACTGGGAGAAAATATTCATAGTTAATACATCTGATAAAGACCTGCAGCCAGAATATGTAAAGAATTCTTACAACTCGAGAGGAAGAGGACAAAAACCCTCATGTTTTAATGAGCAGCAGATCTGAAAGGCTGCTTCACAGAGAATAAATACGGTATGCACATAAGACGTCAACGTTATTGATGGCCAAGGAAATGGAAATTAAAACTACGGAGAGATCCCGGTACACGCCCATGAAATGAAAGACCCTGAGGAAGACTGTTGACAGGAAGATGGAACACGGAACACCTAGAGCTCTGACCCATTGTTGGTGGGGACTTGAAAAAGTCCAAACACTTTCGAAAGCTGTTTGCAAGTTTCTTACAAAGCTAAGCACCACCCCTATCATCCCAACCAGCAATCCCATTTCAGGTATTTTGCTTAAACTAAGTGAACATATACCTGAACAAAGACTTCTATTCAAATAGTCACAGCAACTTTATTCATTAATAGTCAAAAGCTGAGGGGCGCCTGGGTGGCTCAGTCGGTTAGGCATCTGCCTTCGGCTCAGGTCATGATCCCAGCGGGCATCGGGCTCCCTGCTGGGCAGGGGATCTGCTTCTCCCTCTCCCTCTGCCCTCGCTCTCTGCTCTCTCTCTCAAAATGAATGAATAAAATCCTTTAAAAAAAAAAATAGTCGGGGTGCCTCGGTGGCTCAGTGGGTTAAACCTCTGCCTACGGCTCAGGTCATGATCCCAGGGTCCTGGGATCGAGCCCCGCATTGGGCTCTCTGCTCAGCAGGGAGCCTGCTTATCCCTCTCTCTCTCTGCCTGCCTCTTTGCCTATTTGTGATCTCTGTCTGTCAAATGAATAATAAAATTTAAAAAAAAATAGTCAAAAGCCGAAAACCATCCAAGCGCCTATCAACAGGTGAGTAAGAAATAAAATGTGGTTTTATACCATGGACGACTACTCAGCAATAAAAAGGAATGAACTACTGATGAACACAGTGACATAGATAGATCTCAGAGCCGCGTGACAGAAGTCAGACACAAAAGAATTCATACTGTAGGATTCCATTAATGTGAAACTTAGAAAAAAAATCCTATCTCGGGTGACAGAAAGCGGGTCACTGTGTGCCTGTGGCCCAGGGTGAGGCAGAGACCTACTAGGTAAGGGCCCAAAGGAACTTTGGGATAATGGACGTGTTCTATGTATTTATTATGGTTATAAGGATGTATGACTTGTGCAGAACTAATAAAATACGCACTTAAATTGAATGTATGTTATTACATGGAAATCATACCCCATATAGTTTTTTTAAAGCATGTGTGCTATAGTTTCATTTTTATAGGAAATAAAAGATATTATAAGTGGGCACCTGGGTGGCTCAGTGGGTTAAAGCCTCTGCCTTCAGCTCAGGTCATGATCTCAGGGTCTTGGGATCGAGCCCTGCATGGGACTCTCTGCTCAGCAGGGAGCCTGTTTCCTCCTCTCTCTCTGCCTGCCTCTCTGCCTACTTGTGATCTCTGTCTGTCAAATAAATAAATAAAACCTTTAAAAAAAAAGATATTATAAGTGAAGAAATGTGGGAATATATGTGCATTTGTAATTATAAAAGTTTCTAATCGAATATACACTAAGGTGGTAACTTTGGTTGTCCCCCGGTAAGTGTGACTATCCAAATGCATTAAGTTTTTCTTCTGTTTGCTTTTATTTTCTGATATTCCATAAGCTGACTTTTCCATAAGAAAAGAAAATTGAACATAAAAGTATAAAAGACTCTTAATGGTTAGTTATGTTTTCACAATATACTTTTAGACATTTGTGTTTCCAATGTGGCCCTCTTGGGGATGTATAGTTTGTTCTAATTCATCCCTTATTATTATGTATTAAGATTGCTTCAACTTTTTGCCACTACGAGTAGCCTAGAGGAAAACTGACTTGAATTTCTAAAAACAAATATGTAAACTTTTCAAAAAAGGAAATTTAGAAAGCAAAAGCATCCAAAAAACAAACATATGAAAAGGTTGCCATACTGCCTAGCAACATACCAAAAGAAAAAAAAAAAAAAACAGCAATTCTCAAAAACAAAACAAAACAAAATCACTCACTGGTGATTTTATTTTATTTTCAAACCAGATCACCATGTTGACCAGCTTGCTTGTAGCCCAATTTTATGCCTCTGTTGAGTTGTGGAACCTGGAAACCTAACTTAACCCTTCGGTTCAATAGAGCAATTCCATACCTTGTGTCAGGATGGACGTGCCACGATTTAACATTCTTAACAATTAGCTGGGGCTCTTTCCCTGGCAAGTGACAGAAACCCAGTGCTAGCTTGGGCAGAAAAGGGAATTTTTAGGGAACTACAGGGAGAAGTCATGTCATTCCAGAAAAATCTGCACACTTGAGGAGGAGAAGGGCAGGGAGGTGGCTAGGCTTGAGGTTCAACAGACAGAAATTCAGATGCCACCACAATACTGTTTCTTCATAGGAGACTTCATTGTCGTTCACTGTAGACTAGTCTCTTCCTCATGGCAGGAAACGCGGTCACCAGTGGGAGCCAAGACCTCCATTTTACTGTCTGCGTCACCGAAGAGGATCAGGTCCTCTTTTTCAGACTGTGGAGAGACACCAGTGAAGGAATGAGATAGACCTTCTCTTAAATTAGTGCAGCAAGTTGGGGGCAAGGCTCTACAGTTTGCCAGACCCAGGTCATCTCCCATACTGTGCCCAGGATCCAGGATCCCACAGCAGCAGGACTCAAGGAGCCAAGAGAAGGGAGCCCAGGGGGAACCAAGGAACGAGGAGGAGGTCTGTGAGTTGGGCAAAGTAGGTGTCCTCTCCAGTACTCAAAATGGGGATCCCTTAAATTACTGCATGTAAGGGGCCCTGGCAAAGAAGCCATCCCTTCTCATGTTCTTTTTGCTAATTGTGTCCACTTCTATGATAAACCTCACTAATGCCTGTTTAGGACCTATCTTGGAGCAAGGGACTGGAATAAAGAAATGAAATGTTTTAAGACTCTCTAACCTGTAGAATTCTGCATTGTTCGATATTAATATTCCCAGATCCAGCTTTCTTTTTGTTCATGTTTGAGTAATCATATTTTACCCATAGTTTAACTTGGAACATTTGTTTGTTTGTTTAATAAGTAGAGAAACCCAGGTCCCTTGGTGGCTCAGTCAATTGGGCGTCTGCCATCAGCTCAGCTCCTAAGTGTCGGGTCCTGAGACCAAGACCCATGTCAGGCTCCCTGCTCAACAAGTAGTTGGCTTCTCCCTCTCCCTACTTGCTCATGCTCTCTCCGTCTCTCTCTCTCTCAAAACTCATCAAGTAAAAATCTTTTAAAAAAAAAGAAAGAGAGAAAGAAAGAAAAGAAAAAAGAAAAAGGAAATGTGGCACCTGGGTGGCTCAGTGGGTTAAAGCCTCTGCCTTCGGCTCAGGTCATGATCCCGGGGTCCTGGGATCGAGCCCCACATCGGGCTCTCTGCTCAGCAGGGAGGCTGCTTCCCTTCTTCTCTCTCTGCCTGCCTCTCTGCCTACTTGTGATCTCTGTCTGTCAGATAAATAAATAAAATATTTTTTAAAAAAGAAAAGAAAAGAAATAAGCAGAGAAACCCTGGATTTAGAGTTTTTTCCCCTTACATCTAGGAGTAATAGCTTTTAATGCTTCATGAAAGATTACTGGAGTTGCTCTCATTATACCTTTATATAGAGAGATAGATGGATAGGTATCTTTTTTACCTACCTTTTTTTTTTAAAGATTTTATTTATTTATGTGATAGGCAGAGATCACAAGTAGGCAGAGAGGCAGGCAGAGAGAGAGGAGGGAGCAGGCCCCCTGCCGAGCAGAGAGCCCGATGTGGGGCTCGATCCCAGGACCCCGGGATCATGACCTGAGCCGAAGGCAGAGGCTTTAACCCACTGAGCCACCCAGGTGCCCCTTTACCTACCTTCTTTAAAAAGAAAAAAATCACTTTCTTTCTCTTTTGCCTTCTTCACTCTTTTGATCTGCGTTGTTCTATGCTGTTCTCCCATTACTTTAATAGGAATAATTTCTTTCAAATATTTTATTTTTTTTAAGATTTTATTTATTCATTTGACAGACAGAGATCACAAGTAGGCAGAGGCAGGCAGAGAGAGAGGAAGGGAAGCAGACTCCCTGCTGAGCAGAGAGACCGATGCGGGGGCTCGATCCCAGGACCCTGGGATCATGACCTGAGCCGAAGGCAGAGGCTCAGTGGGTTCACTGAGCTACCCAGGTACCCCTTAATCTTTTGATGTCAATTTGACAAGATAGGGGCTACAATTGCTCAGACTTATTTCAGTGCAATCAGCTGATCTCACTGCTACTTACAAGTTCTTATCGGCCATCCTCACATTTCCTCCACGTGGAACACATCTTTGAATGACTTGTTTCTCAGAGAGAATATATGCATTTGAGCAATTAATTCCCATGACCTGCACATATAAATAGCTTGATTGTATATAAAATTCTCAAATTCCATGTTTTTCTTTCAATGCTTTGCAAATGTTGTATTATATTCTAGGCACCTTTTCCTTATAGTATGTTCTGGGGATAATAAGCTATCAAGGATGCTTCAGGGGGAAAGATTCCATGATCATGTAAGCATGGGACATGTTCCATACATGCGGAATTATGCCAGACAAAGCAGCATAGTAAAGGCCAGGAGACATCCTGAGGTAATGAAGATGAGTTCAACTTTATTTTCAGTGTATCCAAGCTATCAGACCACAGTAATATTGAGAAAAAGCAAATGACCAATAACA
Source organism: Martes martes (assembly GCF_963455335.1). Classification (NCBI taxonomy): domain Eukaryota; kingdom Metazoa; phylum Chordata; class Mammalia; order Carnivora; family Mustelidae; genus Martes; species Martes martes. Next base: position 64,495,631 of record NC_137900.1, on the reverse strand, counting down.
CGGGAATAGTTAACATTTGTTAACTATTGTTAACATTTGTTAACTACTATGAGCCAGGCACTGTTCTAGGACCTAGTCTATGTATATCACCTCACTGGATTCTCACAGCAGCTCTGTATGGTTGTTAGAATTTTTCAACCCATTCTAACAGATGAGAAAAACTGAGGCAAAATGAGCTTAAACAAATAAGCTAGAACATGGCGACTTCAAACCCAACCCGTCAGCTCTACATCACAGCATTAAGAGTCGTCGAGTAAGGGTACAACAAAGGCAACTTCTCTACGTTGTTCAACCCTGAAACCCATCTCATTGCACCGAAAAGCAAAGGGAACTTTCCACCAACCGGTCTTTAACAGAATTTGCTGCTGCATTACCGTGAAGGCACTTTTGGAGGGTAATGTGATTATCCACAGAGCAAGTGCTCCCACTCTGCTGTTGGCCACCATCCAGGACCCATCACTGAATACTCATCACCTCATCAATTCAGCCTCCTCGACTGACGGGCAAAACAACATCCAAATATTCATCGCACATCTGTGCCGGGCAGATTACACATTAGCAATTCAAATCCAGCCAGTGCACGGGCCATTCCTGAAAATGCGTCTGTTTGGGTGAGATGCCTTGTTGTCTGGGATGGATAATAAGGCAACTCGGTCTAATCTTGAAGAACAATCAGCCCATCTTGCGAAGGTGACTGACTGTGTGTGTTCTTGCCCTGGAAGCGTCAGAACAATGGCCCCTAATGCACTCGACTCAGCTGGCAATGAAGTCCCATCCTGATTAGTAGCTGTGGCTTGTGTCAATCACCACGGGATGCACCATTGTCCTCTGGTCCCCAACACGGTTTATTTACAGGGAAACAAAGGCTTTGGGGGGCTATGGCTGCTTCCCAGAGATTGCAAAATAGATTGAGCTGTCAAGCGCACAAAGTAGATGAAGATTAATGAGTTGTGTGGACAATAAATTTGAAGACATGACCATGAATATGCTAATAGGCATTATCCTGATACACTGTAATTGCTACCAAAATTAAAAGGTGGCGTGAAGAAGATGGGTCACAAGGTGACAGGGAGATAATCTTGGACGCTTGAGACGCTCACCCCAGATAAGACCCTCTACAGGTTTCCTTTCCCCAGTTGAACCATCCCAGAGCATCATTGTTCACAAGCGGTCTGAATAGGCTCCGTTCAAATGGGGACCTAAGGGCTGGGGTAAGGGGTTAAGCTGTAAAAGTCACTTTAGGGAGAGGTGCAATTAGAATTAGGAAGGTGCTGATCAAAGGCAAGAAGCAATCACCTGGCGGGCTCCTTCCTTATCTCCCAGAGACAGAATGAGGGACACCACTTCAAACTTGGGACCACCCTCCACCCCAGGCCAGAGCCACAGGGATTATTACAACTCCAAGAATGCTATTTGGATCACTTTTCAGGGAGGAGTGGGTGAGGTTTCAGACTATTCCACTACTTTGATGATTTTTGGGAAAACAAACATGATAGAGAAACCTGAAGAACATAACGTTTTAAAGCAAGTGAAATCTTGTTTCCATGCATGGTTTTGGAAAATCCTTACCCTGTAGACTTGTGGCGTGACTGATTCCCACCCAACCCTATAGCATAGGCCACAGTCTTCCACGCAATGGGATGCTGTTCTCTATCCCTATTCATCCCTTTCTTCCTTTCCAGCCTCACCTCTGTGGATGGCGGTTATGTTTGGATAAAAAACAGTGAAGCAATGTTCTGGGAGGCCATGAACGCAAGGAAGAGAGAAATCCTCTTGTTTCATAGTTTCTATCCTCTGGGGGGCCTGGGACCCTGAACCTCACCCGTGGGAGGTCTATGGAGCATCACCCCTTGATTGTTAAGAACTCCCCTTTGCTCCTTCAGGATAGAGACTGAGCACGTATTCCCTGGTCTACCCCATGGAAAGGGCCAGCAGGAGGAAAGCAGGTTTGGGGAAGAGGGCGGAGGGTAGCAAAGAGGAAGCAAGGTCAGGAGAAAGAAGGGGTCCCAGAGACTGTCTCAAGCTGACTCCATATGGGCTTGAAATCTGCCTCAGGGGAGAAAAAAAGGGATATTGCACAAAAGTATGAAACAACCTCACGGAAAGGGGTGGAGAAGAAGGCTCTGCCTGAAGTCACTTTGGAAATTCGTGGTGTTTGTAAAATGAAAGGCACAAGGAATGACACAGAAGCTTTTCACTCTAGTTGACAAAGTGGCTTCCCACTTTGAAGGTTAATTCTGAAGGTTAATTCTGAAACTCCTCTGTGTGAGCACTGGGATCAGACCATTAAGTAAAGGGATGACAGGTGGTAGGAGCAGGTTTCTCGTTGTTGGCGTGGGGGTTCGCAGGTGAGTCTGATGAGGGCGGCAGGGATCGGAGTTGGAGATAACAGTATGAATTCCTGTTGAACTTAAGATAGACCCAGATGGTCACACAGAGAAATACATATAGGGGCGCCTGGGTGGCTCAGTCGGTTGGTTGAACATCGGACTCTTGATTTCTGCTGGGGTCATGACCTCAGGGTCATGGGATTGAGCCCAACCTTGGGCTCCGCACTTAGCGTGGAGTCTGCTTGAGATTCTCTCCCTCTCCCTCTGTCCCTCCCCTGGCTCTTTCTCTCTCTTAAATAAACAAGGAAAATCTTTAAAAAAAATTTTTTAAATAAATACATATAGATGTGCGAATACACACAGGGTAGTGTACATGCAGGCATTTCCTGGTTTTCTCAGCAGAGAGGCCTCAGAAATAGGTATACTATTAGAATAGAAATACTTCGGTAGCAACCAGCACACCCATCCCCTGAACCATGATGTCTAATACCATCCTCCAGTCAAAGGAACCAAGGCTCCTTAGAGAAATGGCCGATCCAGGATGGCACAGAAAATACGCAAGCTGAGCCTAGAGCATCTTGTAATGCTAAAAAGGAAGACAGTGGTAAAAGGAAAAAAAAAATTTTTTTAACCCACATTGATGGGGGGCTATGTCATTGAGATATGGAAATGACAAAATAAAGTAGTACTGGATGATAATCCAAAATATAAAGTAAATATCAATGAGTCCATAAATGACAAACAAACAAATAAGTAAATAAATGGGGGTAGGAAACCAATTTTTCAGGCAGAAGATATCCCACTCTCAAGGAGGTGAGTCATAACCCTCTACGCTATGGAAAGAGGGAAAAGAGTAACCTGATAGGAGAGAAATCTGACAAACACAACTTGGGCCAGCCGACCAAGGTCAACAGCATCAGTGACCAGTCCCGATGACGGGATGTATCCTTGATACGCTCTGATGAGAAGGGCAATTTACCTCTGTGGTCTTCCTCCCTCAAAACCCAGAACCTCAGTCTAATCCTGAGAAAAACATTGGGAAGTCCCAACAGGAAGACATTCTACAATACCCCTGATGCATACTCCTCAAAACTAATCATCAAAAGCAAGGCAAGTCTGGGGAGCTGTTGCAGCCAAGAGGAACCTAAGGAAACATGCCCACTACATGTAATGCATCATGGATGAGGTCCTGGGACAGAAAAGGGACATGGAGGAAAATGGGTGAAAAGAAAGAAATCTCAATCATGTTTGGACTTTAGTTAATTATAACGTATCAGCAACGGTTTATTAACTGTGACAATGATACTACACTAATACAAGACGTTAATGACAAAGATAACTGGTTGTGAAATGTACAAGAACACTCTGTATCATCTTTGCAATTTTTCTGTGTGTCTAAAATTATTCTAAGATAAAAAATATATTTGGGGAAAAAAGGAAGTTTGCAGCATCGTTTGTGCCTAGTCGTAAGCTAATACACAAGACTATTCATTTTATTAATGGACTGTGTCTGCATGGCCTTCCAGGGATTGTGCAGTTCTTAGCTGCAAGTGACAGAAATCTCTTCTGAGAAATTGACGCAGACAAGGACTTTGCTGCAGAACACCGAGTAGCACACAGACCCTACGAGAGGGCCTCCAAGGCCATGCAGGCCAGGGCAGGGTTGGAAACCATGTTCAGAACTGGCCCAGTGGAGACACCACCGCTGCTGCCATGGGCCCCTCCACCCCCACCCCAGGAGTTTATGCTGCACAGTTTACACTGTCGGTCCACTGATGCTACGACATTCAGACGTAGCCCCCAGATCTACCTCCTCAGCGAAACCGTGTAGCTGCTCTTGCTGTCAAGATTTGCCGGAAGGACTTCTGCAGGACCCCCTCCTCTGCTTCAGTAGTTCAAAGAGAGTCAAATCAAGGGCACAAGTCTAATTTGGCCAAGGCACAGTCACAATCCTGCTTGGTGCAAAGGAGATGCGACAGTGATCATTCGGCGTCTTCAGCCCCTACAGTGGGAGGCTGTGAGAAGACCGGAGGAGGAAACTGAGGGCTGGGCTGGGTTTTCCTCCAAGGTGTGATTAATTGGCATTTCCTGTCACTAGGTCTGTGGGCAAAGCCAAGGGAACCCAGCTGAGATGGGGAAATGGTCATTAATGAAGAGAAGTAAGTACCTAGGTTCTGGGTGACCCAGACGGCCAACTACACTGTGCTAACAGTGACTTAGATGGGAGCGAAATATTTGCTTTTAGTCAAATCACTGAACGGGTGTCATGGACTGCGTTGTATTCCCACCACATCCACATGTTGAAGCCCTAAGCTATAACTCTATTTGGAGACAGGGCCTTTAAGGAGGTAACTGAGGTTAACTGAGAGTGTAACAGTCAGGCCCTAATCCAACAAGGGCTGGGCCGTATCAGAAGAGGCAGAGACACAATCGCACTCTCTCACCAGAAACCAACCCTGATGGCACCTTGACCATGGGCTTCCAGCCACCAGAGCTTTGAGGGAGTAGATGGTACTGGTATTTTGTTATGACAGCCTGAGCTACGGCAATGGGTTTTCAGGGGGAGTTATTTCTTTGTTTTCTTGAAGCTCTTGTCATGGTTTCTGTGGGGGGCTGTGAGGAGAATCCCCATCGGACAGAAATGGCCTCCACGGAGCAGGGTCCACTTCCTGCTTAGGCGTCAGAGGTGGTCCCTCCAGAGGTCCCTGCGCACAGCAGAAGGGGCAGGGGTGGGGGTCAGAGCTCTAGCTTTGTGCTCAGAAAACCCCTATCCAGAGTCTCTTCTCTACCGCTTTCCAGGTGGCGACAGTGGGCAAAGGAGGTCTGAGTCTTCACTCTAGGATGACAGCCTAAGCTCTTCTGGTGCCATTGGAAAGGGGTCTGAAGGGGTCGCTTTTCTCCCAAGACCTGGTATTGATTGTCACATAAAGGCAAGCCCTGCGGAGCCTGTGACTTCCTTTCACACAGGACCCTGCAAGGACAGCAAATGCTGTGGGAAGAACACAGTACCACTGGCTACACTGAGCAAAGGTCATTTTCACTTAAATTAAAAAACAATGAAAAACACAGCATCAGTGCAGAGTACATCAAAACAGCTTAAAAAGAGAGAGAGACATTTGAGTATAGACTGAATATTAGACATTATAGAATTTTTATTGATTTTCTTAATAATACCAGTATATGGTAATCTAGGACTATGTTCTTATCGGTACAACATTTATGCTGAAGGATGTAAGGATAAGGAGTCGCAATGTCTGCAAATTACTTTCAAATGGTTTTGCGAAATAATTTTATGATTTTTTAAAAGATTTTATTTATTTATTTGACAGAAAGAGACAGTGAGAGCAGGAACACAAGCAGGGGGAGTGGGAGAGGGAGAAGCAGACTTTCTGCCAAGCAGAGAGCCTGAGTGGGGTTCGATCCCAGAACCCCGGGATCATGACCTGAGCCGAAGGCAGATGCCTAACGACTATGACACCCAGGCACCCTGCAAAACAATTTTAAAAGAAATAGAAAGTGAGATCAAGCAAATATGGGGAAATGTTAAAGGAGAATGAGCTCATAGGAACTGGTGACTGGATTGGTCCATTTTTCTTCAGCCACTCACCATCCACTCTCCACTCCCTGCCCAAATCCGTCCTCCAGTCTCCCCGGCACATGGTGGGCATTCGATACGTTTGGTGAATTCATATTAAAAATAAAATTCTCTTTACCTGCTAACATTTGCATAGCTAAGCAAAGACGCGGCTTGAAGCCATTTGCAAAGAAATACGCACAACTAATGACTTCCATAAGTAAACATAATCTCCTTAAAATCACAGTCGAACATTGATTTTTCCTCCCAGACTCTAGTGTCAAGCAAGAGCCCACTTGTCCTCTGTCCCAAGATGCTCCCGCCGGACCCCACATTCTCAGGATTCCTGGCTCACAGCACCCCACTCACTCCTTCCAGTGCTGCATGCCCCCACTAAGGTCCCTCCCCCGCAAGGTCTTGGGAGCAAACCATGTGGGCAAAAGCAGTTCCGTGGAAAATAGTGCATGTGTGGTACATTTGGAAAACATTTATTTGAAACCAGCTGGCAAAAATTAAAATAATGGAGGGACGCCTGGGTGGTTCAATCAGTTAAGCATCTGCCTTCGGCTCAGGTTGTGACCCCAGGGTACTGGGATCGAGTCCCGCATCGGGCTCCTTGCTCAGCAGGGAGCCGCCTTCTCCCTCTGCCTGCCACTCCCCCTGTTTGTGCTCTCTCACTTGCTCTCTGACAATTAATAAACAAATGAAATCTTTTAAAAAAACTAAAGTAGTGGAAACATTACCCAAGAGGCAATGAACTCTATCTAGTTTCTTGTTTGAGAATGAATCAGACATTTAAAAAATCCTATAAACATTTTCAGATTCTTCATTGTTTCAATTCACCTTCTATTTACTTTTTTTCTTATTCCAAAGGAAATTTTGTCCATGATAGAAAAATCAGAAATCAAGAGCAAGAGACATAAAGTCATCCTTACCCTGAGATGACCATCACATTGCTGTAGGTCCTTTTGTGTAATAATAATAATAATCATAATAGATATTACCATTCAGTGGATGCTTACTACGTAGTGGGCACATTTCAGTCGTGCAACAAGAATATGAGATTTACAGATGAAGAAATTGAGGCTGAGAGACAGTAAATCCCTTGCTCAGAATCACACAGCTGGGGAGCATGGGACCAGGACTGGACCTACAGATCTGTTCACCTCCAGAGGACAAACTCATGACCATAGCTAAACACTCTATCCCATAAATATCTGTTGTTTTTTTTTTTACAAAAACAAGATTCTGCCAGACAAATCTTCTACTGTTGGATCATTACATGTTTTTTCTTTTTTTTTTCTTTCATTTTCCTTCTTTTCTTTTTTTAGTAAAGATTTTATTTACTTACTTACTTTAGAGAGAGAGTGAGAGCGAGGGGAGGAGCAGAGGGAGAGGGACAAGCAGACTCCTCACTGAGTGTGGAGCCCGATGCGGGACTTGATCTCAGGACCCTGAGATCGTGACCTGAGCTAAAATCAAGAGTCAGCTGCTCAACCAACTGAGAACCCAGGCGCCCCTTGTGTTCTTTTCCTCTTGCTGCTGTAACCAATTATTCCACATGTAGTGGCTTAAAACAACATATATTTATTCTGCACTGTTATGTCCTTATACCATAGGGCAGTCTGTGCTGGGGTCTTCCCTGGGGTGGCTGGTCCCATCTGATCTGGTCATGACAGGAGGAAAACTGCCCTTGAGGTGGGCACCTCTGTGCTAATCTCTAATCTAAACAAACCAAGTAGCTCTCCCAGACATTCCTCACCCCCCACCAGATGTCTGGGAATTCCTAGATCTCTAGCCAGGATGGGTATGAAGCCAGGCGCACTATCCTTGCCCGCCTCTGGGCGGCGCTGCTTCTACCCTCCCTGTGCCCCATCAGACATGGCACCACAGGGACCGGGATGGCTCTGAGAAGCTTAGAGCACCAGCCCCCATGCATCCTAATTCCCCCAAACTTAGCAGGCAGTTTCCTCCACATGCACGGCCTCTCTGAGGCTCAGCCCCACAGTGAACAGTGTATTAGTCAGCTGTTGCCACCCTCGTGCTGTGTAACGAACCATGTGAAAACTCAGTGGCATCCAACCATAAGCATCGATTTTTTTTCACTCACCTGTCTGTGCTTTGGCTGGGGCAGCTCTGCTCCCGGCTGAGGGCGGCTGGGACTGGCTCCAGGTTCGAGCTGAACTCACATTTGCTGCACAGGACTCTTATATTCTCCTTGGAACAGCAGCTGTCAGAGACACGTTCTTCCCGTGGAAAATCAAAGAAGCACTAGAGAACATGAAAACACATCACCTCTTAAGGCCTTGGCTCTGCTGTCCACAACCCACTGGTTTAATCAAGCCCCTTGGCCATCTCCGATGCCAGCGAGGCAGGGAAATCCATTCTGCCATTCTGTGTATGGCAAGGTCACAAGACGGGGAGAGAGCGATGTTCAGGGTTTAGGAGAAATGGGAAGGAGGGAGAAACTATCTCTTCCCAGGAGCCTTTATGAAGGCTTCAGAGACAAGATGACCTTCGTGCTGTTTTTTAAAAATTCGCAGTTTTTTAACCAAATGCCTCACAGAGGAGGGATATTCTGGGTAGAAGTTACAGGTTAAGGGGCCAAGACGCGAAAAGTACATATTGAGTCCAGAAATCGTGGTGTGTTGGGAAGGGAGCCTGGAGAGAGGGGCAGAGTCAAATCACAGAAGATTTTATGAGCCAGGCTAGGGATTCTGAGGGTTGGACTTTGTTCTAGAAGCCAGGAGGAGTCTGTGATGGGTTTTAAGCAAAGAAGAGGTCTGACCAACCCTGCACAAGGGCAGACAAGGAAGGGTCTTCTCACTCCCAAAGCAACACTCTTCCCAGGATGGACTGGGACAGACTACTACTTCCAGTTATCCAAAGCCCCAAATGCTGGTGTGGCTTCCTTTCCGCCCTCCACCGCCCCCCTGCCCCACAATAAGCACCACCAGGGTCTCATCCTAATGGTGAAAGAGGGTTGAGGAGGATCTTTTGACGATCCTACAAACAGGAGCTGTCCTGTTTCACATGACCTACTTACAAAACTTGGATGGCTGCAGACCACTGATATAAATCCCTAGTCTCTACAACATTTATTTTACTTGGTGACTAGGAATGTTTGAACAGCATACAAATTTACGGTCAGAAAATATTAGCTCCTAAACACTGAAACCCTGCACCCCAAATCACCTCTTTAAATTCAGATTGTTTTCCCATTCCATCATTTGCGATCGGAGTTTTCATCTTGGACAGATTTTTACAGGTCAGCCCTACACCAGGGATTTATTTTTGCCCATAAACAAAACCCCGATATTAATCGCAAACTATTTCTGATTCTTGGTTAACATTCTTAAACATCTTGTGTCCCAGGGGACTCTTTGCCCTGTCATATGAAGATGATGTTTCAAGATTTATATTTCCCCAAAGAAGCGAGTAGATCATAAAACCTAATGTATTCCGTGGTTCGGAATGATAATTTCGCAAAGAGGTGAGGGAATATTTCACTGCAGATCATTACAACATCCATGTAAGTTGTTAATATACTACTTACTACTTCCCTTTAAATATTCATCCAGCTCCTGTTTATGGACTAGTTCCAATGCCCCCCGTGTGGGCTGTGGGTGAGTCAGGCACCAGGGATGGGGACGAGTGAGGACAAAGCTGTGGACTGTTTCCTGACCTGGGGCAGGAGGGTCAGGGATGGACATAGAAGGGAAGAAGCTGCCAGAGACACAACGACCCGACCCGTTGTGAACAGTGTGCTGGAGACCAAGACGAGAGAGAGCTTTGGCAAGGAGAAGGGGCGGGGGTGGGAGGAACATCAGGGTCCAGGACTGACACTCTCCGGGGCCACGGGACGTCTTTCCCTAGACTCTTGGCCAGGTTGGGCAGAGGTACACGTCTGTTTGCTTAATGGAATCAGAATCAGGACATTTTAACACAGTATGGACTCTGTGTGTATGTACTGAGACAGGGTGAAGAGGAAGAGACAATGGTTAGAGATCACCAAGTCCAACCCGCCCATTCCACAGATGAGAAAATCAAGGCCCGAAGAAAGAGAGGAGAGTCCCCAGGTTCCAGGTGCATCAGAAGCTCTTCTTCACCCCCTCCCTCCGACTCCCACAGCTGTGACCTTTCCCTCTCAGAACTGCTCAGACGGCCGCAGGCTGAGAGACGCCCCAAGAGATCCCATCTCCTGACCACTGGACAGACGGTGAGGCTGTGTCAAAACCGGGGCCAGAGTTCTCGCCCTGCGATCTACCACCTGCCCTCACCTCCCTCCTGGCTTTGAGCTTTCAGACGTAGGGACATGGCTCTGTACCTTGACCACGAAGCAACCACCTGCTGGGACACCCCAAACACACAGTGGTCTCCTCGGTCCCCCCCCTCCTTCTTCACCATAGGCAGGATCCTGTCACAGACACCAGCAGGAGCAGCTGTGATCGAAACCTCTTGTCCTCACGCATCCTGTCCTTTAGAGCCCCTTCCCTTCCCTCCTGTCACGTAAGCCATCCCATTTTACAGACCAGACCACTGAGGCTGGGGAGTGTCAGAGCCCCCTGTGAACCAGTCCGCTGGACTCCCTAGATCAAGGGCCCGGCTTCCTAAGGTGCTGTCCCTAAACTAGACTGCTCCCTGGGATTGAAGTAGCCGCTTTGAAGGCATTTAAAAGCTCGGGGAGTTGGGCAGGCTGGGGGCATCCCCACCAACTTTCCTTAGCAGTCATCTTCCACAGCCTCCCAGACGGACCAGGTGGAAGGATACCCAGTGTCCCTGCAGGAATATCCCATGTGTGAGTGACTGTCGCCCTCTGGTGGCCAGAGCACAAAGTGCTTCATGGCCCACGGGGAGAACAAAGACGCTGTCTCCAGGTCTCCTTCACCGTCCTTGGCAGAATTGGAGGAGAGACAGGTTTTTATCCTGGGGTCCCAGCCTTTGTTGCCATGGCACCACTGACAGAGGAGATGGACATCAGCTCAGGAGAGAGCTGCCGAGGCCTGGCTGAGGGGCTGAGTCTGAGGACTGAGGTGAAGACACGACTTGCCTGCTGCTTTGCAGGGCGCTCGTCTTAAGGTGCTCCAGTGCTCGCCAGGTGTGGGTCCCCCCTCAAAACCCACCTCGCCTGCCCCTCAGCTGCCACTGAAACCCGCCGTCGAGGCCCAGCTCTCGCCCCCAGCAGGAAGACTGGCTTTTCACCCCCCCCAACTCATGTCCCCCTGGGACCCCTACACCCCGACTCTCACCAGCAGGGGACAGCTGGTGACACCTCTGCTTCCACGTCTGCCACAGGTCAGGGTGAGTGGGAACTGTGGCTGGTGAAATTTCGTGAAAGCAGGGGCTGGTCTTGTTCAGCTCCCACAATGAGGCCAGGCCCGGCCTGGGGTGAGTGAGCATGTTTGCTGAGTAACAGAAAATCTCAGCCCAGCCCCGCCTGGTTATGGGTTTGAGGCTGAGGCCACAGAAAGAATTTCTGGGGAGGGTGGGGAGGACTGAACAAGCCACCTGCCGGGCGTGTCTCCTGCTTCTCCAGGAGCCCTTAGGCCCAGGCTTGTTTGGCAGGCGTCCTCCGGGCTAGCCTTGGGGACACAAGTTGGCAGGACCTGGGATGGATTCTGGGGGATTCACTCTGTGCCTCCGTCTCCTCTAGGATAGGAGCAACTCATACCCGTTGACAGTTACCAAACCTTAAGTGAGACAGGGGATGAAAACCCATTAACACCATGGTCAGTCTTGCTGCCGACTGCCGGCTGCTGGGCCCTGCTAGGCCTTTCCCACCTGTTTGCTCACTGGGTCCCGGCAGCTGTGCAGGAGGGTGGGCCCGAGTCTGGGCGCAGGAACCAGGCTGCCCGGAGTCTGAGTTCTTGCTCTGACGCCCGCCAGCTCTGGCACCTTACACGTGTTATCCAACTTCATGCGACTCCGACGGTCCATCCAGAAAAGGGGGGGTGACGCCAGCCTCCCCTCCTCCGGGCTCTTTGGAGCATCCAATGAGTGGACCTATAAAGGGGAGAAAGCAGTGGCTGGCACTTAGGAATGGTTCAGAAAAACGAGCTCTTCCCGCATCGCTATGGACAAGTACTTGCAGGGAGCCTGGCTCGGCAGGGAATGGTGTATCTCCCGGATGGAGCTAAGCTGCCTTCTCCGTAAAAATTGATCTTCCTAACGCCTGCACTTGGGATAAGCTTCTTCACCCTGTGGCCAGCATGCCATTGATGGGAGGGAAAAAACATCATATGCCTTAAAGACATTTGTGGTGTGACGTGTATTGAATTGATAAATGAATGAAGAGGTTCTGTTTTCCTCTACATAGACCCACACAGCCTGCGTGGATCTGTAAAGCCAATAACTTCCTACCGAGATGCTGGCGGTGATGGCCAAGGTCTGCCAGTGCGGAGCAGAGACCAGTGGCAGGGAGAGGAGCCATCCATCTCCCGAGAACCCTGAAGACCGTCGTGTTAACCCAGGACCATTTAATATTTTCATTAATGACTTGAAGGATGGAACCAAGACCCAGCTAATCAGATGTCCACACGATACAAAGCTGGAAGGGATCTTAGCTACTTTGGAGGACAAGATTAAAATACGATCCAAGCTTGACAAATGGCAGAGATGGGCCTAAATCAATAAGAGAATGGCAATAAAGACAAACGCCAGCTGCCGTGCACAGAGCCGAGGACATTATCCGGGTACCAAAGGGCGAGGAGAGAAATGAGTTTTGAGGGGGCTGGGAGGAGCCACCTGGAGGTAAATTCATCAAGTCATTGTATTTGTAAAGTGGAGGCTCAGCTCTGTCATCCGGGGGAACTCAGACATCAGTGAGTTTTAAGAATTACCAGGAGAGCTTGGAAAAACGCAGACGTCCAGGCCTTGAGCACCCCCCCACCGAGATTATGGCTCAGTAAGCTGGAGGGGGGCGAAGATGATTCTGGTTGCTGGCCGTCCCCGGGTGACCAGAGCCTGGCAGGAGAGCAGGCAGCCTCTGACCCCACCACTGGTTCTCAAATGGTTGCTCTAGAACACTCGTCCTGTGGGAGATCTGCAAGAAGTGACTTCCGTGATCAAATCAGCTTGGAAAGGCTCCCTTTTAGAAAGAAAAACCAAAAAGATCACAAAGTAAGTGAGCGTGTTTATGACTCCAAATTTATCTGCAATTAACTAAACAGCTTGACTTGGTTTAATCCAGTGTCTCCCAGGTTTGTGACCAGAGAGCCACTTATTTCTTCATGTTCCATGGAAGGACAGCTGGTGGAACACACTCCAGAAAATGAGATTCTCATTCAAGACCCTCCCACATCAAATTCTCTGGGATGTCTCAGTCCTTTTCACTGCCTTGTGCTGAAACGTGTCCAGAGGGCTGGAAATTGAAATCGTTTTGAATGCTGCTCTCTCAGACTTCCCTGGGTCCTCTACCATTTAAGGAGAGGGCAAAAGAAAACTTGCTAGAGGCTTCTGTTGCCTGTTAACAGCACACTGTGTATCCAAGATGAAGGAAGAGAAGGAAGGAGCTTTTCCTTCTTTGTTCATTGTCTTCCTTGAGCTTGTGTCAAAAACTGCTAGTTGCCTCCCCATGGCCTGTTCTCTTTGCGGTCTCAGTAACAGAATCCCCATAGTGTTGAAAGAAGCCCTGTGTCTCACTATAAAACCACAGTTTTCAACCTCCTTTGCAAATGAGGTGGTCAAGCAGATGCAGGCAGAAGTCACTGGGGAGACTTCTGGGGAATTACTTTATAAGGAACTCACGCATTTGGAAGGCACCCTTTTTTGCTCTTCCTCACTTCCTTCTTTTTCCTGCCTGGAATACAGATACAGTAGGAGCACTGGCAGCCATTTTGGGACATGAGGTGAACTCACAGTCGGAAGCCACTCACTAGTAAGGATGGTATTGCAGAAAGCAGATTTTGATGGCATTGTGAGGGGACCTGGGCAACCCTGTGCTGCCTAAGAGAAAAAGATGCTCCCCACTTTGGTTTAAGCCATTGTTTTTCAGGTCTCTTGGTTACTAGCAGTTAAATGCAATTTTGAATTCACAGAGAGCAGAGCCATCAAAACCTTTCTGTCCTAGTGAGGCTGTCATACTTTCCCAGAGACTCACATGGGAGACTCCTGCAAGAAGGGACTCGTGTCCAGCGAATGCCTGGTGGCCGGCAGGTGCTCCCATCACCGGTCGCCTGCACGCCTGTCTTGCTCTCCTCCTCTTCCTGACCTCCTGGACCGGCCTCACCAACTTTACCGCAGGGCCTCCCCTTCACCGTTCCCATTGTGACTCCGGTGTACATTCCAAACCGCACAGAAAGTCTATTTTCTCCCAATAATACAGGCCACCTGCTCGCCCCTGAAGACAGGCAGGAGCCTGGTATCTCGCGTTCCACATTCCCAGTGCCTCCCAGTGACTGAGGAGGCAGGGACCCGTGGATGGGGGCTGAAGAAACACTGAACACATCTACAGGTGTAGACACCTGTACCTACTGTGGCTCTGACATCGGGAAGCGCTTGAAGGCAAATCTCACAAGGTTTTACTCAAGGATAATCAGACTCTTATCCCTGACACTCGATACCACAGCAGACCCCACTCTTTCTGCACAGTTCCCAGATCGTAGCCTCTCCTTATAAATGAAACCGTTCCCCCCTAAAAGCTTTGTGAAATTCAAGAGGTCGGCATCTCCTATGTCATGTTTTTCCATCCACTCCCCCAGATTGTCTATCAGGTACCCTGTGCTTCGTCTTCAGCCTCCTTTGGCCAAATAAACCAGTCAGGGCTCCATCCTCCAACTGACTGGATGGCTCAGGGAACAAACCCTCAAATCTGATTACAGGAAAATGCATTACTTGAAGTCTTCCCTCAGGGTTCCAAGCTCATAAAAGAAGCCTCCAGAGGTCCTGGCTTAGAGGAAAAGAGCCCCCCCCCCCCCCCCCCCCGCCCCGTGCTGTGCATCCACACATTGGCAATAATTAACCTGAACTAATTACGGTCAAGCCCCCGGTCAGTCTTCCCAGAGCAGCGCTGCCTCTGGACATGTCGGGTTGCAGAGAGAGATCTTTTCACTCACCCACAAAAGGAGTATTCAGTCGATCTTGGCATGAAAGAGCATGAGACCCAGAGAGGATCCTCCAGCAGCCAAAGCCGGGGCAGACTGGCAGGGACGTGGTTGGAGCCCGCATGAGGCGAATGCACGAGAATGTTCTCCAGGGAGTCCACTGCAGGATCCATCAGGAGTCCAGAGCAAAGATAACCGAAAATACCAGCACGTAAAGACAGGCGGCAAGCTAGGATTGGATATGCACATTTGATTTACCCTGTTAACAGATGACATGGGACACCAGGGACAAAATGAGCACTCCAAAAGAAAAAACAGTCAGTGGTAAGGAAAGACCATTAACCACGGGCACAGCAACCAGACCACATCATCGGCACGGTCTTTCCAACGCTCAGCCTCATGCTAGAAATAAAAACATGGGGGCAAAGAAATTACCCACGGGCAGACTGTCTTGTCTTTTGAGATGGATAAAGTGGCTTCTGATGTTAATGTACATATTCACAAGGGAAAGGGTGAGAACAAAAGAGTGTAACTTTTAGAAGGCAATTTGTCAACAGATAACAAGCCTTAAAATATGCATGTCCTTTAAGCTTGTTGCTTAACAACTTTAGCCTGGAGGCAGTGGCTCTCAAGCAGGGGCTGTTTTGTTACTGAGGGGACACGAGGCAGTCTGTGGATATTGCTTGTCAGGATATGGTGGGGGGACAGCATCTAGGGGGTTGAGGCCAAGGATGCCACCAGCACTCGGCAGTACACAGCTCGGCCCCCACAATAAGAATGATCTGTCCGAACAGTCGATAGCGTCACCGTTCAGAAACCCTGCCTTAGGGGAGAAACTCAGGTAGGTACACAGGAACATATAGCCAAGGTTTTCCATGTAGCATTGCATACAAAGTTAAAAGATTAAAAGCAGCACACGTCAATAGGGGACTCGCTCAATAAATCACACTTGGCACATAGACTAGGAGACCAGAAAGCCACTAAAAATTAAATAAATCTCTTCACATGGAAATACATGCATTGTCTACTGCTAAATGAGAATATCTGATTTCAAAATCATGTGCCTGATAGGATCCTCCTTTTTGTACACATATGGGTACAGAAAGCTGTCTGAATGCTCAAAACCATCGTGTCACGCTTGACAAGGGTTTCTTCTAGGTGGAAACACGGCAGGTGATTACAATTGTTTCTATTAGCCTGTCGGTGTTTTCTGTTTTTTCTTCCAACAACACGACCAAGGGGGACCTTGCAACGCAGCATTTGAGACCGAGGACTTGAGAGTGGGACACTGGTGGTCCCGGCTGGGTCCTGTCCCAGCCATGGGAAAACCGCACAGATCTGGCACCAGTGAGCCCACATTCCCCCGGAGACGGGTTCACACCTCACGCCCATACGGTCACCTCAGGGCAGGGCAATATTTCCTTTTTCTCTTCCTGGAAACTACCCAAAGCAATAATTTTTACTAAACCTGGAGACATTTAAAGTTCCAGAACCAAAATTATTTGCAAGGGCTGTCCCAACCTGGGAAATAAGGCCAGAGACGGAACAGGAAGAACATAGGAGGAAGTGGAGAGAAAGCCACCAGACAGAGCTCAGCAAACGAGAGACACCCCCACATGCAGAACTGGAGTGCCTTCTTTATAGCAGTGGGAAAGTAGGGGCTACTGGCTAGCAAAAGGTCATTTTCTGGACATGGTTGGGTTTGAAGAAACGGAGCAGGTGAGCCAAATGAGAAGTCACCCAAAAGAGCAGAGTGCCTTTGCAGGAAGCAGTTTTCCCCAAAAGCAGTTGAGGAGATGGAATTTGCGTGGCAAAACCAAACCTCAATCCCCCCAATAAAAGGAAAACAAATAAAAACCAGCTTCTTACCTCCAATGGCTAGGGAGCTATGAAAGCTAAACAAACTCATGTACAGTAGACCGTTGCATTATTTTTTTAAAATATTTTATTTATTTATTTGACAGACAGAGATCACAAGTAGGCAGACAGGCAGGCGGGGGTGTGGAGAGCAGACTCCCAGCTGAGCAGAGCCCGATTCGGGGCTGGATCCAACGACCCTGAGATCATGACCTGAGCTGAAGACAGAAGCTTAACCCACTGAGCCACCCAGGTGTTTCCCTTTGCATTATTTTTAAGACATCATTGTGCTGGGGACATAGTGGTGAAGCAGTGAGACCTGGTTCCTGCCCCTTAGAGTTCCTGGGCTGGTGGGGGAGCCAAAGCCATATGGGGGGTAGGAGCCTGGGCTCTGGAGGCAGACGAACCCAGCATCTAGATGCCACTTCTCCATGAAACCTCTCAGAGACGGTCTGCTTGTCTGCCCGGCAGGGGGAAGGACAACAGCACCTACCTCGTGGGATTGTTGTGGGGGCATGAACGTCAGCGTGGTGGCCTGCGTGTAGCAGGGGCCGTCTAGATGCTTGCTACCATTGCCATCATACAGCGACAGTTACCAGGAGCGGCAACAAGCCGCAGCGGCAGCAGCAGGGAGAGTATTACGAAGGGCGAACAGAAATTGTCCCTTATAAGAGCTTCATCCCAGTGCAGGGTGGGAGGAGGTCTCTTTTAGATGGCGGGTCATGAAAGCCCCAGGAGACGGACCAGGAGGCTCTGGGCATTTACAAAAATCTGGGGGACGATTTGGATTCCACCAGTGTGGGGCACTGGTGTTCTAGCTGAGCTTAGCTGGATCTCAGGGGCCAGGAGACCCCTGCTGACATCGGCCCTATTATAAAGCAGAGGGTCCTCCGCCCCCTACCCCCAGCCCGCCTCTCCTGTCAGCAGGTGCAAGCAGCCTGGAGAAGCGAATGAAATGTTTACTGGAAAGATTAGCTTGTCAGTGGAGCCTGGACAGATGGCTATTGATCCTCTGCCCGTCTGTCATCCCTAGCCCATCTGAGACTAGGTGTGCAAGCGGGTTCTCTCTGACCTAGAGCTCGGGAGGGGGGCTGAGGCCTCAGGTATGGGGGCACACGGGAAAAGAGGTTTACCATGTGAGAAGGTCTCTGAGATCTAGGCGTGGTCCAAGCGGTCCCTGAGTGTCTGGAAGCCCCCTGCTCTGGGGGCATGGAAATAGCACAGGAAATTGCAGACTGGTGTTCAAATCCCATCTTGATTTTGTGACCTCGGGCTCTGTGAGACTCAATTATTCTCATCTGTAAAATGGGAACAATAACATCTACCTCCTAGAGGTGTTTCAAGACCTAAATCAGGAAGTAGATACCAAAGTTCTGAGAACTACCATTGTTGAAGGGCTATTTGATCTCAAAAACGTGAGAAGTGGACCGGTGATGAGAACTCTTGTCCTAGTCCCTGAATTCTTCTAACGTGAAACACCATTCAGGGGTCTTGAGGAGTCTGGCTTGTAGGATGTGCTGAAGAATCTGACCTGTGACCTGAGCACAGGGCTGAGCCACTAAGGGGTGTGACTTGATAAACTAGAGGTTTAGCAAGATCATTCTGGCAGTAGGGGGACAAGGCCGGAATTTGTCACAGCTAAAGTTACAGCAGTAGGAATACAGAGGCCCCTTGGAGATTGAAGGTATAGGCCTTGATGATTAATTGGCTGCTGATTGGACATGAGAGATGGAGGGATGGGTGACTCCCACGTGCCTGGTGACCCTTTCAGGGAGACAGGAAGCCCCAGGAAGAAGCAGACAAGGGGAGGACAATGAGCTTATTTACAACACTGTAAGACTCCCAAGGAAGGTTCTCTCCCAGGTGGTTGGACGAGCCCAATGCTCAGGTGTCAGATCTGGACACCATTAGGATTCAGGAGTCCTCGTCCTCCTCACCACCATCACGTAGTTGGTAATGGAAGCCACCAGAGTGGACAGGGCTCCCAGGAGGATGCCTGATGAAGAGAGAAGGGGCGGGACGCGACAGGCAGAAGGAGATCCTTGTAAAGGGAAGAGAGGTTTCGTGAAACCCAAAGGAGAGTGAGTTTCAGGAAGGAGGGAGGCAGTGATCCACAGTACAAGATTATATAGAAAGATCCCATTCTTTTAAAAAACCCTAAAACGTGTCTTCTGAATTTAGGAACAAGGAGGTTATTTTGAACTTGGAAAGGCTTCTGTGGGGCAAGTGAGATTGGGTGGACGGTGAGACTGTGCACTGAGGGTAAGCAGATCGCTCCACAGCAGAGAAGAGGAGAGACGGGGGCTGGCCGCGCAGGGCACTGCGGGAGAGGGGGCTGTTCTAGAACTAGGACCGGGTCATAGGGAGTATTGCAATGTGGGGGAAGAATCCAGCACACAGAGAGAGAGTTGAGACAGAGAAGAAAGGAAGGAGGTCCCCGAGGGCGGGCAGACCCAGGGACAGGGGCTCAGGACACCTCTACAACTACAGGGCAGCCTTTAGTGAAGGGGGGAGGCAGCTGAGCCCCCAGCCAGGAGGAAGGGTCGCTAAACAGACCCCCTCCCTGTGTCTATCCTCTTGGGTTGGGAGGTGAGGCCCTTTGATAAGGACATGGGGGGATGGGGTAGGGAATTAAGGCCAAGCAGGAACTTGTAAACAGTCGCTGTGGGACTTAAAGAGGCAGGACCACAGGAAAGGCCTGCCAGGCGGGGGGGTGGGGGGGGTGGAGTTGCTGGGATGGAATCCTCCGCGTGAGTCGGAGAAGAGCTGGGACGGAGAGAGCTGAGCGAGGCTGAGGATTCAGACAGGCGGGCCCTGGGAGCTGATGGTGGGGGACTGGGCGGAGGAGGGTCAGCCACGACCCCCACCACCAGATTGCCGGGCCGGGGAGGCAGGTCCCATCCCACCCAAATGCGCACGTGGGGAGAAGCAGCGAGAACAGGCTGCGTGGGGAGGCTGCCGCTGCCGTCCACAGAAGCTTCTCCCTCTGCATGGGTCTGAACAGTGACCCAGCCTGGCCCCCAGGCGCCGAGAGCACGCGGCTGGGCACCTCAGACCTCGGATGCACCCGGCGGGTGGAGCGAAAACTGCAGGGTAGGGAGCGGGGGTGGAAGGGAGCGCCCGCTGCCTTCTTCTCAGCCTCAGTTTCCCCACCCAGACAATAAGCAGAGCGTTTGCAGGAATCCCTTAGGCCGCAGGTCAGCGCGGACCCTCTGCAGCGGCAAGTTTCGTGGGAGCGCGCGGGTCACAGCCTGCGGTGCCGGCGAGGGGGGCGCACGGGGCGAGCCCAGTACCCCCGCGCCCGCGCCGCCGTCACCAGAGCTGAAAGTGTGGCGAGTCCCGTAAATGAATGGCTTCTTTCGAGGTTATTAAGTTAGGCTGGGAGGTGGGTGGTCTTCCTTTCTACTGCCCTTCCAATTAACCAGGGCTTTGCTTGCTAAATGTTAATTTGGAGGACCGAGGAAGCCAGGCCTGAGGCAATGCTGCCTCTTAGGCAGGTTAATTGCTGGTAAGTGTTGCGCCTGGAGCACTGGGCCGGCTGATTAAGGGCTTCGGAGTCCCTTGGAGGGGCCTCCTAGACTTAACCCCTGGTGACCGACACGAGGGCCGAGAAGAACCCCAGTGGGTCCTCCTGGGTTTTTGAGCAAGTGTGTGTGCTCACGGTGCGCTCCTCGCGGGTGAGAAGAGCCCGGTGGACGCCTCCCACGGGTTTGTCCTGAGAGTCAGGTATCCATCAAGAGAATGTTGGCAAAAATGCTTCTTGCCACCGTAGCAAAGGCTGGCACCCGCCTCTGGCCCCCTCACATAATTACCATTTCTTTTCTGCTATGAGAAAGGTTAAGACTTACTCTCATAACAACTTTCAAGTAGGCAACGGCAGCATTACTAGCTGTAATCGCCACGCTGTAGTCAGAGCCTCCAAACTTGTTAATCTTATAACCGGAAGCTGTAAGACCAATATCTTCCTTTGACCAATATCTTCCCATCCTCCTTCCCCGCCTACAACTACCATTCTTGGCTTCTGTGAATTTGACTTTTTTAAAATTCCACATATACATGATTTACATATGAGATACGTATCATGTAGCATTTGTCTTTCTCTGTCTGGCTTATTGTCACTTAGCATCATCCCTTAAGTTTTATCCAAGTTGTTGAGAAGGGCAGGATTTTTCTCGTTTCTCACGGCTGAATAATACACAGTATACACGCATCATAGGTACATCTCACATCTTCTTTATCCGTTCATCTGTCGAAGGACATTCAGGTCGTATCCCCATCTTGCTTATTGTGAATAATGCCGCAACGAATATGGCCGCACAGATATCTCTGCGAGATGCTGTTTTCATTTCCTTCTTTTGTTTTTTTAAAGGTTTTATTTATTTATTTATTTATTTGAGAGAGAGAGAGAGAGCGTGCGCGCGTGCGTATGAGAGATCATGGGCAAGAGGAGAGGGAGAAACAGGCTCCGGGCTGAGCAAGGAAACTGACATTGGGCTCCATCCCAGGACCCTGGGATCATGACCTGAGCCAAAGGCAGACGGTTAACCGACTGAGCCCTCCAGGCCCCCCAAGTTCCTTCTGATATATACACAGAAGTCGGATTGCTGGATCAGATGGCTGTTCTCGTTCTGATTTTTTGAGGAAACTCCATGCTGTTTTCCATAGTGGCTGTGCCACCTGCGGATTCTTTCAGGGTATTACTTATTCGAAAAATAAAAATTTTAAAAGAATATCCATTCCACAAGAAGCCCCTATGCTCCTAAGCACCCTTGTGAGCAGAGGGTGTAGTTGTGAGCTGGGTTCAGACAGGCAGAAGAGTGAGGAAAATCAGGAAGACACAAATGTGACAGTTCTGTGGTGGCTGAGGCTGCACACAAAACCAGCCCCGCAGATGCTTACTCTGTTCTGAGACTGATCCCATCCACCTCACCCCCCAACCCACAAACCTGTCCTCTTCCCCACCAACCTAGGTGGATTCTTGGCCTCTTCCTTCTTTTCAGAAAGGGTAGAAATAGAAAGTTCAGAGTAGAAGCTGTCCCATTTCCAGTGCTTTCTCTCACAAGATCAATTCAGAGCTCGGGAACCCAGCCCAGGGGTGGCAGTGGGGGAGGGAAAGATGGACGGAGGGAGAAGACCTTTCCAGGAAGCCTTCAAGAGTCAGCTCATTCTTCAGCTGAATCGTCTACACTCGGAGCTGCCATAGGCGGCCCCCGGGCTGGGATCACGGGTGCACCCACCGGGCAGTTGCTGGAGCAGCAGCTCCTACCGCGCAGACTCCAACAAGAGGCAAGATGGGAGGAAATGAATTTACAGGAACTTCTCACAAAGTTTATTCTGTGTGGTTACAACATTTCAATAAATCTCTTTTTTTAGAGAGGAAGGAGTAATGAGTCATCCGAGGGACATGCTTGGGTAAGAAACTCTCTCAGTGTAGAGTGGGCTGGCTTTGGGTTTCACAGGCTGCTGGGGCGGCGGGTACACATCTCGTTTGCAGGCGGAGCTCACTTTGTCAGCGCCAGAGAGAATCCGGGCTAGTGGCTGTCACCAGCAATCCTCCTTCTTCTCCAGGGGGGCATAGCCTCTTCCAAAAGTAGCAGTTTGGGGGACACCTGGGTGCCTCAGTCCGTTAAGTGTCGGACTCTTGGTTTTGGCTCAGGTCATGATTTCAGTGGCCTGGGATCAAGCCCCGCAGTGGGCTCCGTGCCCAGCAGGGAGTCTGCTTGAGATTCTCTCTCTCTCTCTCCTGCATGCTTTCTCTCAAATAAATAAATAATTTTTTTAAAGATTTGGTTTTGTTTGGTACAAAATCATTTATGTAAAAGTGTGCTGGGAGCTATGTATATGTCTGTCTGTGTGTCTGTGTGTTTATACACATATGTCCCCAGAAGGATCCAGCAACATGTTCACACCGGGTAACTCCAAGGGAGCTCAGTAGCCCAGAGATTGTCTCAGTTAGGAGACAGGATAGGTGCTGTAAGAAGTGACCCCAGGATACAAGGCTTAAACAAGATAGTATTTCATTTCTCTGCCACATACCAGGGCTGGTAGAATGGCAATGAAGGGTCAGAGACTCCCAGGCTCCTCCCGTTTAGTTGTCCTGCCATCGCTATGGTGTTGCTGAGCTCCGCATGGACAAGGACGGCTCCCCACCACATCTGCATTCTGGCCAACAGGAAAGGGGGAGTCAAAGGATTGGCAGGCACATCCCTGTCCTTCAGAGGAGCCCAGCAATGTTGGTCACGCTTCCTCCATTCGCCAGAACTCAATCACTTGGCCACACCAAGGAAGTATCCTCAGCGGAGCAGTCAGGAGCCTGGCTAAAATCTGGGGCTTTATTTCCAACAGAAGAAGGAAAGAACAGACAGAAGGGGACAAATAGTGGTCTTCATTTGCACTAGGATGAAGAAGCCATTTTCACTTTATATACCCATCTTAGACCCTTCGAACCATGTGCATTAAGAAAAATTTTAGGTTGGAACCATGTATTACATTGGAAGTCACAACTTGAGCATATGCACCCACCTCTCCGCTATGCCGTGGACTCATTAGAATAAAATATAAGGTGTTTTAAAGAGAATTAAATCATATCAGTGCCAGAAAACAAGAGAGGGTGGCAGCAGATCAGAAAGTCTGAGAAAATGCAGGAAGCCAGAAGTCGATGGAAATGGGTTAACTGAGAAAGAACGAAGGTGGATCGTAGCCCCAGACTCCAGGACCAAGAACTTCCTTCTCAAGGGAGTTCCAGAGAAACTCCCAACTCAGACCCAAAAATTCCAAAACAGAAATAAAGGGCATCCTCAGAATAACTGAGCAAGGGCCTGTACTCAGTAGGGGCCCCCACTTTTCTCCCTTGCCCCTACCACCAACCCATAAGGAGAAACTGATTTCCAAAACTGTGGGTTATCTATACAAGAAGGGATCCCAATACGGGTGTCAAAACTCAACAGAGAAGTAGGATAGAGCTTAAAACTCTCTAGACATTCACAAGGGACATTCATATCAGGGAAAGAGGGTAGTTCTCAGTCCAAAAGGAGAACATAGTGAAGTGCTCCAGTCCATTACTGAAAAGTCTTCTTACAGTGGCAAGTATGGGGATCCCCTGCTTGCAATCCAGAGGTAAGCCCACTGACCTGTAGCCAGCCCACCCCTTCAAAAAAGAGACCACCTGGGAAATGGGCCTTGCCAGCTACATAGATTAATCTAGTCTTTCATTTATTAAAGGGAATGGACAGCCACGGGTCACCAAATGTTTGAGGAAAACCTCATCAAAAATCTTCCAACAAACAAGAGCCCAGGGCCAGATGGCTTCCCAGGGGAATTCTACCAAACATTTAAAGAAGAATTAATACATATTCTCCTGAAAACTGTTCAAGAAAATAGAAATGGAAGGAAAACTTCCAAACTCATTTTATGAGGCCAGCATCACCTCGCTCCCCAAACCAGACAAAGATCCCACCAAAAAGGAGAATTACAGGCCAATTTACTTGATGAACATGGATGCAAAAATTCTCACCAAAATATTAGCCAATAGGATCCAACAGTACATTACAAGATTATTCACCACGACAAAGTGGGATTTATTCCTGGGCTGCAAGGTTGGCTCAACATCCACAAATTAGTCAGTGTGATACAATACATCAGTAAAAGAAAGAACAAGGACTATATGATACTCTCAGTAGATGCTGAAAAAGCATCTGACAAAGTACAGCATCCTTTCTTGATCAAAACTCTTCACAGTGTAGGGATAGAGGGTACATACCTCAATATCATCAATGAAAAACCCACCGCGAATATCATTCTCAATGGGGAAAAACTGAGAGCTTTTCCCCTAAGGTCAGGAACACAGCAGGGATGTCCACTTATCACCACTGCTATTCAACATAGTCCTAGCTTCAGCAATCAGACAACAAAAAGAAATAAAAGGCATCCGAATCGGCAAAGAAGTCAAACTCTCACTCTTGGCAGATGATATGATACTTTATGCGGAAAACCCAAAAGACTCTACCCCAAAACTGCTAGAACTCATACAGGAATTCAGTAAAGTGTCAGGATATAAAATCAAGGGGCGCCTGGGTGGCTCAGTGGGTTAAGCCTCTGCCTTCGGCTCAGGTCATGATCTCAGGGTCCTGGGATCAAGCCCCGCATCAGGCTCTCTGCTCAGCAGGGAACCTGCTTCCCTGTCTCTCTCTGCCTGCCTCTCTGCCTACTTGTGATCTCTCTCTCTCTGTCAAATAAATAAATAAAATATTTTAAAAAAAGATATAAAATCAATACAAAGAAATCAGTTGCATTTTTATACACCAACAGCAAGACAGAAGAAAGAGAAATTAAAGAGTCAATCCCATTTAAAATTGCTCCCAAAGCCATAAGATACCTAGAAATAAACCTAACCAAAGAGAAAGAATCTCTACTCAGAAAACTGCAAAGTACTCATGAAAGAAATTGAGGAAGACACAAAGAAATGGAAAAACGTTCTATGCTCATGGATTGGAAGAACAAATATTGTGATGATGTCTATTCTACCTAAAGCAATCTACACATTTAACACAATCCCTATCAAAATGCCATCGATTTTTTTTCAAAGAAATGGAACAAATAATCCTAATATTTATATGGAGCCAGAAAAGACCCCGAATAGCCAAAGGAATATTGAAAAAGAAAGCCAAAGTTGGTGGCATCACAATTCCAGACTTCAAGCTCTATTACAAAGCTGTCATCATCAAGACAGTATGGTACTGGCACAAAAACAGACATATAGATCAATGGAACAGAATAGAGAATCCAGAAATGGACCCTCAACTCTATGGCCAACTAATCTTTGACAAAGCAGGAAAGAATGTCCAATGGAAAAAAGACAGTCTCTTCAACAAATGGTGTTGGGAAAATTGGACAGCCACATGCAGAAGAATGAAACTGGGCCATTTCCTTATACCACACACAAAAATAGACTCAAAATGGATGAAAGACCCCCACATGAGACAGGAATCCATCAAAATCCTTGAGGAGAACACAGGCAGCAAACTCTTCGACCTCAGCCACAGCAACTTCTTCCTACAAACATCACCAAAGACAAAGGAAGTGAGGACAAAAATGAACTATTGGAACTTCATCAAGACCAAAAGCTTTTGCACAGCAAAGGAAACAGTCAACAAAACCAAAAGACAACTGACAGAATGGGAGAAGATATTCACAAAAGACATATCAGGTAAAGGGCTAGTATCCAAAATCTATAAAGAACTTATCAAACTCAACACCCAAAGAACAAATAATCAAATCAAGAAATGGGCAGAGGACACAAACAGACATTTCTGCAAAGAAGACATCCAGATGGCCAACAGACACATGAAAAAGTGCTCAACATCACTCAGGATCAGGGAAATACAAATCAAAACCACAATGAGATACCACTTCACACCAGTCAGAATGGCTAAAATTAACAAGTCAGGAAATGACAGGTGTTGGCGAGGATGCGGAGAAAGGGGTACCCTCCTACACTGTTGGTGGGAATGCAAGCTGTTGCAACCACTCTGGAAAACAGTATGGAGGTTCCTCAAAAAGTTGAAAATAGAGCTACCCTGATCCAGCAATCACACTACTGGGTATTTACCCTAAAGATACAAATGTAGGGATCCGAAGGGGCACATGCACCCAAATGTTTATAGCAGCAATGTCCACAACAGCCAAACTATGGAAAGAACCTAGATGTCCATCAATAGATGAATGGATAAAGAAGATGTGGTGTATATATATATGCAATGGAATACTATGCAGCCATCAAAAGAAATGAACTCTTGCCATTTCCAACGATGTAGATGGAACTAGAGGCCATTATGCTTAGTGAAATAACTCAATCAGTGAAAAACAATTATCATATGATCTCTCTGAGATGAAGAATTTGAGAGGCAGGGTGGGGGATTTGGGGTGTAGGGAAGGAAAAAATGAAACAAGATGGGATCAGGAGGGAGACAAACCATAAGAGACTCTTAATCTCACAAAACAAACCGAGGGTTGCTGTGGGGAGAGAGGTAGGGAGGGTGGTTGGGTTATGGACATTGGGGAGGGTATGTGCTATGGTGAGTGCTGTGAAATGTGTAAGCCTGATGATTCACAGACCTGTACCCCTGGGGCTAATAATACATTATATGTTAATAAAAATAATTTAAGAAAATGTTTGAGGAAAACCAATAGCAGGAAAGCTAAACAAAGAAAAATAAAACAAGCCACCTTGGAAAAAATAAGACAAAGTAGGGAATGTTCAAGAAGAAAATTCTAAGTATCTTTGGACAGATTTGAAAGAATGTTAAATCTCTAAAACAAGAGCAGGCTGGCATTAAAAAGGGAGCCATGAGGAGAACAGGAAATCATTTCTGTGTATACAAAAGGGTAGTCAAAGTTTAAAAATCCAGCAAACAGAAGGAATAATATAGCCAAGACTGGAAACCAGCCCAGTTATCTGGAAGTCAATGAAATCTACAACACAAGAAAAAAACACAAAGCAGTGAAAAATGAAAGAAAAGTCCATAGACAGATAAAGATTCAGCAAGATCACATCCATTCATTCAGTAGGAGTTCGAGGAAGAAAGAACCACCCCCCCCCAAAAAAAAGATAAAGAAAAAGAAAAGAGAAGAAAAAGAAAAAAGAAAAAGGCAGGGGGTGGGGATCAAAGACAGAACAGAAAATTTTTCTTAGCTAGGGGAAAACACAAATCTTCAATTTGAAAGAGCCCACCATGTATCAAGCAGGATAAATAAAAGCGAGATTCAGACTTAGATACTTACCGAAATTTCAGAACAACGATAAAATCTCGAAGTCCTCCAGAAAGAAAAAAAAAATAGGTCAGCTACCAAGGAGTGTAAATCTGACTAACATCAGATTTCACATCACAAATACTTTTAAACCATGCCTTTAAAATTCCAGTGAACTATGAACTTGAGCCTAAATTACAGTGTTGGCCAAGCCAGCAGTCAGCTGTGCTGGGAAATCTTATGATGGCGGCTCTTAAATTCACAAATCACTCAAGGGGGTACTGCAGGAAAGCCAAAGGAATGTAGGAATGAGATTTCAAGGAATGTGAGATTAAAACAAACTACTAAAGAATAACGATAGCTGAGTAAAAGTGAGGAAAGTAAAAATGAAATTAGAAGGCAGCTTTGACACAGGGACTATAACCAGTAATCCGGTAACAACTCTGTATAGTGACTGTTGGTAACTAGACCTACCACGGTGATCACTTCATATATAAGGATATCAAATCACTATGCTGTATACCCTGCAACTCACAGGATATTGTATGTCAATTATAATTCAATTTAATTAACTTTAAAAGTAAAGTGGGAAATTCCATTAGAAAAAAAAAAGACAGATTTGAACCTTGACAATTTCGTGGTCATTGTTAAGTACGTGGGATTTTCTTTATTTCACTGTAGATCTGATTTCATTTTGTTCTGCTGTGATTAATATTTACATAACCGCAGTACAGTGAATGCTATTTTTACTGGGTTTAAGTATGCAGAAGTTCAAGTCTGGAAGACTTGACTATGGTTCTGGAACAGAATGTAAATGTTATAAACCATGAACATGGGGAAAATGATAGTGTTATGTGTTGCTGTGGAAGAGTGCACAGTCCAGGAGGAAGTAAATGTAAGTTGCAGAGTAATAGCGATAGTATGGACCCCATTGGTATATATACATATTGTTATAGATGTAAATTGCATGCCCAGTAAAACACCTGGAAAACCTTCGTTCACTTTCACTTTCTACACTTCTGTATCTTTTTGAATTTTTATAAGCAAGCTGAGCTTTTGTAATTAAAAAATTTTAAATAGAAATATTGGTTTGAAGATTTGCTTAATTATTAGCCTGCCTGAGGGACTTAAGGTTTTTGGTAAGGCCCAAACGAAAAACCCTGAGTAAAAAGAACTATGTGTTGTGGAACCCACATCTAAAGCAAGGCCGAAATGTTGGCTGGTCTAAATTTGTCAAAATAAAACAAAACAAAACAAAAAAAATTCTCTGTGGACCGAAAACCAATGAAAGATCAACACTGCCATCTGCTGAGGACTTCTTGCAGAATAGGCTGAGTTGGGATGGCTTTCTGTTTTGTTCTTTAAGTTCACAGTACCTCCTGAGACCGGCACAGACCTGAAATCTGGTTTATCTTGTCCTGGGAGCATGGACTACGAGCAGTATGAGTAGGAAATCGGGATCATTCAGAGAGATGCTCAGGAGGGCTTGGGCAAGGGTTTCAGAAATGGCAAAGAGCTGGCCCAAGGGACAAGATGATCTCCAGTTTTTGAGATCGTCAGAAACTAGGGCAAAGCCTTGGTGTGTGGGACCAGTGACGAGGGGGAATAGGATACCAGAAAGGACTTTTTCTTTTCATAAGTATTTCTCTCCAGAAATACACTGTGAAACAGTGAATACATCCCTGGTCACTAAAAATGAGTAGAGAGGCAGGATAACCCTCCATCCTGAGGTCACAGCAAGAATGTCTGCATTTCTGAGAAGTCAGATTACATGGCCCTGGCAAGCAGGCATTCAACAAGTCCCTCTTGGGTGCCTACTGTGTGGAGTACTGGGCAAGTCCCCTTACAGCCAGGGACACGGATCCGCAGACTGGCTTTTGGAACGACTCCCACGGAGCCAAGGTACCAAAGAGCCCAGGAGTCAAACTAGATCTGGTGAGCCATCTGCCAAGCCCAACTCGGGTTTATCGAGCCCCGGATTTCCATATCATACTCATCCACGCTTAGGACACATTCCTTAAAAACCTAGGCCCTGGGGGCATCTGGGTGGCTCAGTTGATTAAGCGTCTGCCTTTGGTTCAAGTCATGATCCCAGGGTTCAGTTCCCTTATCAGTGGGGAGTCTGCTTCTCCTTCTCCCTCTGCCTCTCTCCCCTTGCTTGTGCTCTCTCACTTGGGTGCTCTCAAATAAATAAATAAAATCTTAAAGAAAAAAAAAAAACTATTTCCTACCATCTAACAAACCAAACTCTTATTCCTTTATATTTTAATTTTTTATGTCATGTTAGTCACCATACAGTACACCATTAGTTTTTGATATAGTGTTCTATGATTCATTGTTTGTGTAAAACACTCAGTGCTCATTACAACACATACCCTCCTTAATACTCATCACTCAGCTACTCCATCCCTCCCCTCCACCGCCCCGCTTTAAAACCCTGTTTGTTTCCTGCAGTCCATAGTATGTCATGGTTCTTCTCTGCCTCTGATTCCCCTCCTTTATTTTTGTCCTTCTCCTAATGTTCTCTATGCTTTTCCTTATGTTCCACAAATAAGTGAAACCATATGATAATTGTCTTTCTCTGCTTAACTTACTTGCCTTAGGATAACCTCCTCCAGTCCCATCCATGTCGATGCAAATGGTGGGTATTCATCCTTTCTGATGGCTGAGTAATATTCCATTGTATATAGGGACCACATCTTCTTTATCCATTCGTCTGTTGAAGGGCATCTCGGCTCCCTCCAAGTTTGAAAGTATCAGCATCCCAGTAATAGCAAAGCACACTTCATTCACTGATTAGTTTAAAAAAGAAACATAAGGAAAAAAACTAGTAGGATCACAAAATATTAGAACTGGAAAGACTTCCAAAATCATCTAGTTCACAATGTTTATATGCTGGGCTGAGTTCTGGAATGCTGTAAGTAAGTATTCTGAATGTTTGTCAATCTGGAAGGACAGTACAAGAATAATAGAAAGATGTGAATGATTTGTATAGAAATTGCTATATTGTCAATGCTCAATAAGTATTTAAGTATAAAAAGTATTCTTTCACTTTAAATAATTTAAATAAAAAATCCCCAAACTTTATCTTACTAAAAGGTGCTGGGTTCTAAGGACAGTCCACTGTCTTAGAAAAAATAAAATCAAGTGCAAGAAACATTCAAAGAAAGGGACATGGGTGGGGCTGATGGAATAAATGAACAGAATAGTAAGAGTGAAGCCAGGGATTGGTGGAGCCACGAGGAAGGACAAAGGGAGGGAGGCTGGGGATTGAGTTGAACCTGCAGAATAATTTGGGGAGGACTGCCATTGTAATAGTACCGAGTCCTCTAATCCACAAACATGGAATGTTTCCCCATTTATTTAGATCCTTAAGTTCTCAGGAATTAAATAAATATCAATGAAATCAGTCTATTTCTGTGTTCTCTTTGTGCTATTGTGAGTGGGGTTTTGGTTGTTTTTTTTTTAATTTGGGGGGATTGTTCTTTGCTAATATAGAGGATTCAATAGATCTTTTGTGTATGTATTGTACTTGTATTCTATAACCTTGATAAATTTACTAGTTCTAGTAGATTTTTGTGGATTCCTTAAGATCTTATAGGATCATGTCATTTGTGAATAAAGATAGTTTTACCCCCCCCCACTTTAAATCACTCCTTCTTTTGGGGGAGAACAAGAGGGGGAGCTAGATAGAAGCTTCACTACAAGGTTGAATAGAGATAATGAGAGTAGACATTCTTCACTTGTTCCTGATTTCAGAAGAAATGCACTCTCCCTCCATTAAGTATGTTAGATGTGGTTTTTCATAGATTGAAGAGTCCTTCGTTAGATTGAAGAAGTTGCCTTCTATTCCTACTTTGTTAAGTGTTTATCATGAATGGGTGTTGAATTCTGTCCGATGCTTTTCCTGTTGTCTATTTAATT
Organism: Martes martes; assembly: GCF_963455335.1. Classification (NCBI taxonomy): domain Eukaryota; kingdom Metazoa; phylum Chordata; class Mammalia; order Carnivora; family Mustelidae; genus Martes; species Martes martes. Next base: position 64,464,159 of record NC_137900.1, on the reverse strand, counting down.
GATCATATGGGTTTTATCCTTTTATCAATATGGTGTAAAGGATTGATTTGGGGATGGTAAATCAAGCTTGCAGCACTTGGATAAATCTCATTGAGTCCTGATGTATAAACCTTTTTATTTGTTGCTGGATTCAGTTTGCTAATATTGTGTTAAGGATTTGTATCTATCTTTGTGGGATTTAAATAACTTTTTAAATATAGGTACTTAAAAGCATAAATTTCCCTGTCAGCACTGTTTTAGCTGCATGCCATGAATTTGGATGTTTTTATTTTCACTTAGTTAAAATTATTTTCTAATTTCCCTTGTGGTTTCCTCAATGAGTTATTTAGAAAATGTGTTAATTTCCAATATATTTGGGGATTTCTTTCTGTTAGTGACTTCTAATTGTAATTTCAACACGGTGGAGAACATACTACCTATGATTTCAATTTGTTGGTTGTTTTA